>NC_092232.1:52564981-52834981 GCF_036320965.1 Panulirus ornatus
CGGGCTCAGGAGGCACGTCCTAGGCATCAGTATGTGCAGGTGAGGTCGCCGCCGGGGGTAAGGTACTCCTGACTAAATCAAATTTTATGGCCGTGGGGAACACGACGGTATACAGTGGTTAGTCACACGGGCCCCAGGTCTGAGTCATGGACGGGGCAGCCGTCTCACAGCCGGCCTTGCTGTTCATCCCCACCCCTTTTTTAGAAGTTAAAATATGGGCATTTGGCGCTAGCTTGGTAAAATATAGGCACCTGGCGTAAGCTGGTATTTGTATAATTTCAAGCCCTATACACATTACGTAACGATTTCCTATAATCATATTCTATAAGTCTATATATCTATATCTACCTCTATATCTACGCGTCTTTATGTGATAACTTCTACAGTTTCCCATTTTCAGGCACCAATAATACAGGACCACTCGAGCATGTAGTCTGCCTCCTCACCATCACCCATCACGACGCCACATACACTCACCCATGAGGAGAGAGCACCCGTCACCACCAGTACATCTGAAGCAGGAGCCGCCCGTCCCAGTTACCTGAAGAAGGAAAAACCACAGTAAATACATGATAGCTTTTAATATTACCGAAGGAGTTAATCGCATTGTTATGAATATACTTTGCTATCTTTTCGTAGCATAAGACTAATACATCATCAAACTGATATTCATAAACTCTTACTTGACACACGTACCTGTATCAGTACAGGGGGAGTATTCATCATTCTTCCCACCCGTGCCACTGGTGAACGAGGCCACCCCCTGTGTGTGTGTGTGTGTGTGTCTGTGTGTGTGTGTGTGTGTGTGTGCACCCTGCCGTCACCACATCTCTCACTCACCATTTCTCATCTTGAAAGTGTCTGCTCAGGTGGACTGACAAGGCTTATACCGAGCCAGTCTCGGCAGCATCCCTGGTGCTGCTGGCTCTCCCCTACATCCACAGAAACTGTCATGGGAACAGCCTGGGGTGCAGCTCCTCCCCCTGTTCACCCAGGTATAACAGACGTATCAGGTCGAGCCACACATTCCCAAGGCATTGACGGTGACTAGTGATCCTATTCCTTGAACTTGTCTTCGACAACCGACTGTAGAAGTAATTCTGTGTCAACTTGAATAGGTCGCTGCCAACTAAAGCAAATATTTCCCATCAAAATCTCAAAATATACAACATTCATCGAGTACTGCTTTAGAGGTGTACACCAGACTACAGCCAGCAGCCACCCGTGTATCCCATGGCGGCGGAAGAAGGGCCTGATGATCCCTCATAATAGCTACTCGTTGGGCGTGTATGAGGGGGTGGAAAGGCCCGTCCACCTGTGTCCTGACCGTCCAAGTGTTCTGGTCATGGCAGCCAACGTGATCATGAACCTGTACTGCCACAACTGCTACAGTAGCATGACATTCACTGTGGTACCTCCAACAGCGCCTCCTCCTCCTCCTCCTCCTCCCACGCTGGCCAGTGCCACAGCGGTACTTCCTGGAAGCTAATCAAGATGGTGGTCAAGGTCGGGAGGGTCCCATCAAATGGCTACCAGGCGCGCCCCCATAGCCAGGGTGGGAGAGAGGCACGGTGGGACTGTGGAGACGAGAGAAATGTGTGCGAGAGAGAAAGCAATCACGGCGGCTACTCTCGCTCACTGTAGCACACCCGTCTTTATTGTCTCGTGACCACTCACTCTAACTCCCTGCCCTCACTAGGCAGACCCAGGCAGCATCACAAGTGTTGTGCCATCCCCTCCCCCAACCCCCGGGCCCCTCACACATAACCCCCCTACCCCCGCTACCCCCTCCCAATCTCTGTTGCTTTCCTTCCATCCCCCCGGCTGGGACCCGTCCCTCCTCCTCTTCCCAGCCTCCCTTTGCTACTGCTGCCCTATAACCCCTGTTACTATCTCTCTCCCCCTACAAATACACCCTCCCTCTTTTCCTCGTCTCCCTCCTGCTCCCTCCCTCAGTCTGGTGATAATCCTCCCCTAATTCCACATCCTTCCTCCACTCCCGTTACCACTACGTCTCTCCCTAAACCCAACGTCCCTCTCATGCTGCCTTCATCCCCTTACTGTCGTCTCCCTACCTCTCCTTGCTCCCCATCTTTTCCTCTCATCCCTATCCTACTCTCAGCTGTCCCCATCCCACTACCACTCCCTTCCCTGCCTCTCCATTCTGCTGTTCACCCTTCCCCTCAAAAGCGTCCCATTCGCCCCACTATGGATCCTACCAAATGCAGCTAGTCTCTTACTCTCCTGCTTCGTCTCCCCCTCCTCCCTTTCCTACCCCTCACCCTCCCATTCTATTCACCTAGCAGCTGACCCTCCTCCCCTCCTCTCACCCGGCAGCTGGCGCCTCATCTTTGCTCCCCAACTCCCACATACACACACACACACACACACCAGAATGATCAATTCCTCCACAATAAACATGAGAGTTTAACGTGCAAATTTCATCAAGTAATGTCCGGACTATAACAGTGGCATCCCATCTAGCCCTGGCAACACGACCCGTGCACCACACACACACACACACACACATACACACACACACACTCCCTCACATCGCTCTTCAGAGAAGAATATTGAGACCGTGTCGGCGAGGGCAGGGGGCGCACTGGTCCCGGGCCTCTCGTCTACTGACGAGTTCTTGTGACGTCTTAAGAGGAACATTTCAAAGGTCGCCGGTCCCTTTGTTGCGGCTCAAGTGAGCCAGGGCTGCGGATTTCCTTTCTCTGAATTATATCCCCTGCAGACCTGGGGATTCCGAGTCAGTAATCTTATTAATGGCCTGGATGGCCACTAATCACGAGTGGCGCACGGGTGACTGACGGCCGCTGCCCTCAACCACACGTGACAACCGCCACACACACACACGCTAATGCCGACTCCGACCGTCATCGAGAATGAAAGGAGACACACACATACAGCTTGATGCGAGGTACTCTCCTCTCCTCCTTGCAGCGAGGACACGGCGCGAACGTCAACTGTGGAGGAGGAACGGTAGACATGAAAACACTCTGAGGCTGTGTGCGGCGGGGGCTCTTAAGCACGATGTATGACCCCCTTGGGTTTGATGGCGTGACCTACGACGACCTGACTTTTAACGCTCAGATCATGTCAATTCAATGGTGGCACGACACGACCATCATGCTCAAGGATCGTGCGTCATCATGCTCGCGGGTCAGGCCATGATGGTGAAGAGGTAGGAATGCACCGAGAGATGGAGGAGGGAAGACGACGATCCAAGAGTCTTTTGAAGCCCTCTGGAGAACGAAGATGACCACTCGGAAGGCCAGTGGAACATGGACTCCAGTCACTTTTGTCGTGCAGAAATTCCGAAGCAGCTGTGAAGCAGTACCGTTCAGAGGAGTGTCGCCCACTTGTCAATTATTGGTGAGACATCATGTTGAGTGATCTCGAACCGTGAGAGTGGACGGTTTGGGCAGCAGCTGATGGCGGGAGGACAACCCATGTTGTGAGTCATCATCTTGCAGGAGGACAATGGAGGGAGGGAGTGCAGCAGATGGCGGCGGGAGGACAGCTTGAACTGTCTCATACACTGTGCGCCGACCACCACCTGCACAACATGACACTCAGGCACACTAAACTAGTCCACTTCTCCCATCGCCCTTCCCATCCTTTTCTCATCCTCTCCCTTCCCTAACCTGATGTGGGTCAGTTAGGCACATCTCTAACCCTGCAGCAAGGATCTGGAACCAAAGTCCATTCCATTCTCTATGGCCAGTTAGGCTAGCCAAGTCCGCGACCGCGGCCCTTCGTATATTCCGCAGCCAGACACATAAGGTTCTCACCGACTTCCTCACCCAAAAATTTAATGGAATTTTTTTCCCTCGGATGTACCAAGTTCATTTGCATGAAAAACAGTAAATAGCCCTAGGCATCAGGTTCATATAAAATTCTATCCAATAAGAGGTACTCTTCACTGGCGCTATTTTGCAAAGCCTTAGCTGTCTGTCTTTGCAATAAGTTGGAATGAGCCAGTGTAAAAAGGGTCAGCCAAGGCCTTCCAGTCCTGTCCATGTGTGCATAATGTACCTCCATTCTGCTCTTTAATTTCTGTGACTTCAGTCAACCTCACTACTTGTGAGCTTGCACAGCTTTCCTTGGCTCCGAATGTTCTCTGTACATTTTCTAACTACGCAACATCACTCATCTTAAAGAGATGACCCAAACACACGACATTCTTGTCTGATGAAGGGTAAGAAAGAGCCTTGGCGAGAATCATCACCGATTCTGCTCCTCCTCGCTAAGAGACTATTGGACTAAACTTTGGTTCACTAACCAATGATTTGTGTACATCGTTCACCTCCCTATCATCATCCATCCCTTTCCTCTCTTTCCCCTTTCTGTTTCCTTTTCCCGTCCCATCACTCATCCACCGTGGCCTCCCCAACTCTTGCGCCACCTAAACATACTGGGCATCGATGAAAGACACATCAGTAACTGACCTCTGGTTCAGTACATATACCCCGACAATCCTGTATACCTGGATACCACTGTGTGAGTGGCACCACTGTATCAAGACAATATGTCATCATGGCTGAGGGGTGAGTAATGCCGGGGTATTAGCAGGACTGGTCTATAAGGAGGGCGTCTCACGACCACTGGGATCCACCACATGACGTATGTTGGTCTAAAAGTCTTTTCTTATCACTTACGATGATGGTTTGTCGTCACAGCCCACCACACGATCACTCCCGTCTAACACAAGAGGCCTCAAGATCAAATGATGATATACCTCACGCCACGATGGCTTCGGAGTTCCTACACTCCTCTCCAGAGTCTTTCGCATGTACCTATTGTGTTGCGAATTTTTCCTTCCAAGTTCCGAACCGTCGTACGGCCAACAATTTACATTAATTTCAAGCCTGCTGCACAAGCAATCTAGGATACAAACAATAATTTGTACCCACCAGTAACACTGTGTTGGCTTCGGCATTTCTTTTTTTTTTTTCCAACGCGATTTCTATTCAAACGCCAGCGTTTAATTATCTATCTGTTCAACGGCGTAGGCTTGCAATTGCCTCTGAGAGAACAGCCAAAGTTCTATCGACAAACACATCGGACGCTATCGACCGAGGTCGACACAATCTCCCAAGAGTTATCGCAAAAGAACGAGACTCGACAATGTTCGCAAGACATCAGCAAATGATGTGGACGAGGGTACTAAAGCAATCCCCATGATCGTACAGGAGGGCTTCAATTCAACAACCCCCAACCTATGTTAAGTACGAGATCATTTACCATTTATACGATAGACAACAGCACACACACACACACACACACTGTTATGGGGAGGCATTACTCCAGCGTTGGTGACAAAGGAACGGGATGAGGCGTCCCGTTCCCCAAAATCAATACACCCGTCTCTGTACTCCCGTCCTATAATTCATCCAATTTACCCCAAGTCAGTACGAGACTCGGGTCCAACTGGCAAATGCGCAACGTTAGGAGGTAAAAGAGAAATTCTATAGCTCTACTACTGGTAATTTACGGCCCAATTATCTTCGAAGTACATTAATTAGGAGAGTATATAATTTCAGATGCAGTTGTGAAAATTAGGCCAACCTACTCTCGCAGTGGACTAATTAGAACATGTGAACTCTGACAAAACATTATCGGTGGCAATCTCTGATATCTGTTGCAGTACGAATTGCAATTTTTTAATTAAATATACACAACATTTTTGCCACATCATTCCCCAAATGACTGAGAAAAAAAAAAACGCCAGAGTTCAAGTTTCGTAGAACTAATTTCATAAGGACAATGTCGAAAATTCCACAAAGTTATTCTGAAAATCGCCTTATTAAAACTGTCGAGACTTTTGGCGGCAAATCAGGAAAATGCTGCACGTCGCATTGATCCGATATCAAAGAAAATGGACAACTGCCAAAGACTGGCATACGATATTGTAAATGAGCAACGCGGGAGATGTAAATGATTTACTCTCTCTCTCTCCTTGTGGCGGAAGTGTGACCACCGTGGTCAGGTCAGGGCGCTCGTCTGGGCCGAGGGCGTGACGCACCACAGGACGAAGGATGGATGATGACCTTGCTCCTGCCACAAGCAGGAACTTGGACGGTGACCCTAAGGGCATCTGCAACATCACCTCTGATGACTTTCTTCTTTCTTTAACTATTTTCCCCTCGCCCAAGATGACCTTGACTGGGGTATGTCTATGCCTGAGCCATGTGGGTCGCTAATATACAAAAAGAAAGAAAAGAAAAACGACCAGAAGATGACGGTACGACAGAAGAAAACGACAGGACGACAGGCAAAGCCTGATCCCCCCCAAGCAGCCAATCCGGACGCCGCTGGGGGAATAACCTGACCAATCGCTGATGAGGAGTCGTCCCTCCCTCCCTCCTTGTTTGCTCCAACTAAATAACGTCTCCCAGTTTGTCTTCCCAGTGTGTGTGTGTGTGTGTGTGAGGGACAAGGGGAGAGGCGGCTGGCGAGGAGATCGAGCGCCACCACAGGCCTACAGATGAGGGACAGGAGGCAGGACCACTCACTAATTAAATCCCAGGGGCCACCTTCAGGAAGTAATACGTCGGAGGGAGGGGGGGTCTCTACTACCCGCAAGACCTCAGGCAGTGTCTGGACACACTACAATCTATCTATCTATCTATAAACATAATGACATTCGCACACTGTTCATTAACCAATAAGATAACCACACATTGCTACACTAAAGGCTATGCTACGATCCTTGGTCATACCCGTACGACAAGCACAAGGGTTCGAGCTTCGGGTAGGTATGGCAGCGTGACCTTCTCGTGACCTTATATAAGGGTCAGGTCGAAAGCCGGGCCATCACATCCCAAACACCGCACCATCAAGCCGAAGAAGAGTCGTACCGTCACACATCAAAGGGTCGTACCGTCGTACCCGAGAGGGCAGTAAGCAACGTATATCAAATGCAGAAAACAATTATATTCCGGGACAAGCCGGAAGCGGACGATAACAATGAGGAAGGCGGGGCCCTAGGCGGCCGTGGCGACGTCCGGCCAGCAATACCATGGGAGGGAGAGGCGAGCGCCACACTCATTACAGCTAGGAAATGAAGCGGGGAAATGGTCGCCCAGCAGCGTTAATAATACTGCCGCTACTGTCGTCCAGGCCCGGGGGGCGCTGGTGGCTGTCCTCCAGCCCGTGAGTGGGAGGTGGTGTTGCCTCGCCCCAACCAGCACTACTACTACCTCAGTGCCTCGCCCTCAAGCATCAGCCCACTGCCTCTCGACGCCCCCACCACCCTCATGCAGACCTGGGATAGGAGTCGAGCTCGGAGACGGTGCAGCCCTTGAGCACAGCGGTGGAATATTTCTTCCATGTCCCATAATACGCATGCCGAGCGTCTATCTTTAAACAATAAGTAAACTTACAAGTAAGAGGAGGTAAAGGGATGAGTTTTAGTTGAGAATCCAGTGTTCCAACACTGAATGGAAACCGTGATGTGACTTTACCCACAGCACAGCGAGGGAATTGATGTGTCTGTTCAATGATACATCTCGACCAGAGTTTAATGGTCAAAAAAAAAAAAGTTTTTTTCCACTATGCAGATTTACATGTCCCACATTTTCAGGAAAGGGCCGGCACTGAACAATGGTCCATGTCGCATACAAACCTGGAGATCTAAGAACTGGTCACCCTTACTGGTTGACCAGGGACGCCCATCACCGCCCCTTGAGGCTCACTCTACAGCCCAAACCTCCTCCTCGGTGTCAAAACAATGCTTCAGCTGCAGCGATGTGTTAAAACTACCAACGCTTCAACTATCTTAAAGATCTTAAAGCGTTCTCCTTCAAGGAAGACTGGAAGACTCGGCTTCGGAGAAGACTGCATTTGGGCAACGGAGCAAACCTTCTACGGTAGCAACTGGAGCATGTCTTATATAAAATTAATGCGGTGTGTGTGTGTGTGTGTGTGTGTGTGTGTGTGTGTGTGTGTGTGTGTGTGTGTGTTGTCATAAAGCAGTCGTCTGCCACTACAAGCCTCATCACGGCATTTTATGTCTAAGGCTTCACAAAGGACTCAGCTCTTGTATTAATCCGCAGTCTGGTTCCCGCACTACTGGGTTACGTTCCAATAAAAGGCTATGACGGGCGTACACCACAGCACGTGCTGCCTTTACTGAGGCACATTCTCCTTTTTATTGAACTATTGTGAAGATCTTATTGCTTCCGGGAAAGACGCACTCGCCCCGATTCTGAGCTATTCTTGGTATTGAAAGAAACCACTTACGGACTGATTGGTTCTTCGAGTCCGAGTCGAAAAGTAAATCCTCACCAGGCGAACGTTAACATAAAATAAAAGCCAGATAATGATATACAATACCACGAAGTTGTCGAAACCGTAACCACACTTTACGCAGCTTATGGTGGCTGTCCCCTACCCTTATGGCTCAGTCAGAGGACATCCTTCTCAGATGTGAGCGTGGCCTACCAGGCTGGTCTGGTCCCAAGTGATTTCTTTCAAGTCCATTGGTCCTCCTAAGGTGTTCCTAACACCAGTATGTGCCCCGCAGCAAATTGATCAGATCTGGACATTAATGTTATGAGGAGGGCCCTTTGAGACACGCTAAAAGGATGTCGGTAATGTCGAAGAGATAGATGGTCTCCACAGTGAAGACGAGAAAGAGTGACCCGCATTTGTCTGGGGAGTGTAGTTCCAGTAAACCAGATAATTTGCAACTACAGAGCCGTAAAGAACACGAGTATCCCAGGTGGCAGATAACCTTTGCTTACTACGTACTTACATGGTAGGTCTGGTTTCTCGTTTTGAGAGATCTTCATATCCAACCTAACGAACTTCGTGGATTCGACAGTTCCTACGTTGTGTTTTCCCCTGGATGTGGTCTTCCACCACCACCACGACTCTTAGATCTTGAGACATGCCGCCCCCACCTTCACCTGCGGGAGATGTCCAAGGTCGTATTCAACTTCCTCAGTTCGACTCTTCGTGCGCTCTGTCCTCGCAACCATACGACCCACGTTTGTGGTGCTGCAGTTTGTTTATGCACTGCAACCGGATTCATCTGGGCACAACCAGAGGGAACTTGTGTAAGTTCACTGCTGTACATTTCTTAACAGGTCTTTCAAAATGTTTCGTCCTCCCGCTGTAGACAGACTTCAGAGTAGACGCCTCTGAAATTTTCACTCAGTTCATAGGCTCAAGGCATTACTAGTATCAGCGCCATCCAGTGTGCATCACTCAGTATTATTTCAAAGTGCACGTTCTGGAGTAGGAAATTCTAATGGCCAACTTCAGTAAGGGTTAGGTCAAAGGCCAGGCCATCGTAATGAAGAGGGCGTATCGTCGCGTTGAAGGATCGTATCGTCGTGCTCAAGGGTCGGACCTTCGTGCTCAAGGGTCGGACCGTCGCGTGCTCAAGGTTTTTTTTTTCTTCCCCCAGAAATCAATATAAACCATATAAACCTCTACAGTCTCACTGAACTTACCATTATTCCCTGACAACAGCATAAAACGAATCATCGCCACATCTAAGACCCAGATTAAGATGCAAAAAGGCACCGGGTATAAGACCACAGGCGTCTCGCCTTCCAAGGAAGTTTGACGCCAACTTCTCCAAACTTTTCGGATATTTACATATCCTCCCCCAACAACCGAGTCACAGACGAACCACTAATCTGAAACCCAAAAGTTGGTGTTACCAGCATGACTCGCGTCCACACACACACACACACACACACACACACACACAAAGACACTCGAATTAATTCTTTCCTCAACTTCAAACTACTCTGGTAAGGCTTCCGAGGTCTGCTCTACAGTTTTGATCGCTGGTGTACGTATGCGACTGTGTATGATTATGCAGGGTACGTAGGTGAGCAGGAGGCGGGCCAAGTGATCCATCTTGCTCTGTGGCATGAGCAGTGGAAGGCTTCGCAACCACAACCGACCCACCATTACTCACTGGAGCAGCCGTGGTCTCCTGCCCTCTCACTCACACACCTTGTTAACTACGCCTCGCTCGCCAATAACACATGTCTCGCCTCGTTACCACACCGTATTACGAACGGAATACTTTGTTATACGGTCTAAATGGCGGGTGCGTGAGAGGCGATTAGTAAAGCCGACTCTCCCATCAGATCGACTGTATATACATTCCACGGAGAGGGTTCATATCTCCCGAGCGGACCTGGTAATTGTGTCAAACACCACTCGAAGCTGATCTGTCACTACAGCACCCGTGGACAGGACACACCGTTTATTGTGTGTGCGTTTGTATTCCAAGAAGAACTTGCTGGCGTCCTGCAACAATACATGGCCAACCATTATTAAAGTCCTGAAGTCGGTACCTAGCTGAAGCGTCCTGGGAGCAACGCTTTTGCTGCGAACGAACCCAAAGAAGCGGTTGCAAGCTGTGGTCGCTCACACTATGGTTGCTAGGTAATGTCATCGTAGGGGACCCGGAGGTAGCAGAGCGAGTAAGAAGGATGTGAGGTGAGTGGACGATGTACAATATACCGTGCTCTACGCTGGCTTCGGGGGAGGCTGTCCTTGACTCCTACAGTTCAAGGTGAACCCAAAGCTTCCTCTTTGAGGGCATGGTGTACTAAGCTGTCTGTTGCTGCAATTATCTGTTTCTTACACGCGAGTAACGAGGCTTGTCTGGTCAACCTTGAAGTCAACTGTACAGCTGTTTCTTTGAAGATGTTTAATAATAATAATAATAATAATAATAATAATAATAATAATAATAATAATAATAATGATGATGATGATAATAATAATAATAATAATAATGATAATAATAATAATAATAAGGGTCCTGTGATGATCCTTCTATCTGCCGGTGGCGGGAGGTTGAAGGGACGAGGAAGAAACAAAATGAATGAGAGTGTAACTCCATATCCTCACACATGTTATCCCGCACTGTCACCATTCTCGCCACCTCCTACCATCACCTGCCACGAAAATGCATTTACCAACGTTGTCGTGCCACCGACGCTGAAGTCACCACCACCATCACCAAAAGCACCCTCGCTGCCACCACCTACCCTCGCTGCCACCACCTACCCTCGCTGCCACCACCTACCCTCGCTGCCACCACCTACCCTCGCTGCCAACACTAACAGTGCACTGGTCACTGCCACCACCACCACCATTGTCATCATCTACACCATCACCAACAGCAAACTCCATCTACCAACCCCAGCACCATCCTCACCATCACTACCATCGTCGCCGGCACCAACCCACCGCCACGAACTCAATTATTAAGTTACATTCACACGCTCAGTCGGGTACTTCACTGCCCTTATCTTTTTTAATTAAGTCATTTACTATGAACATAACAACCTGGGGCGAGAGTCTGTCAGGATTTAAACTCTGAAACCACTGAGGAAGGAGAGGAGTTGAAACCACTGAAGAAGGAGAGGAGATGAAAACACTGGAGAAGGAGAGGAGTTGAAACTGGAGAAGGAGAGGAGTTGAAACCACTGAAGAAGGAGTTGAAAACACTCGAGAAGGAGTTGAAAACACTCGAGAAGGAGAGGAGTTGAAACCACTGAGGAAGGAGAGGAGTTGAAACCACTGAAGAAGGAGAGGAGTTGAAAACACTGGAGAAGGAGAGGAGGTACTCACCTGACACATCACCACTGATCCTCTCACCCAGCACCAAGCACATGCATACCCTCTCCTCCTTCTCCTCCTCGCACGGCCTTAATACAATACGTTCCCACGAGTGTTATGAAGGTGGTAGAGCTGCCAACTCCTCTGCTGGGGCTCTCTCACACACACACACACACACTCTAGTCACCACCTCAAAGCCACACAATTACTGAGATGATATCCCGTCCCCACGTCAACCTACAGGTCTGTGGCACTCCCTCATCCCGTCCCCACGTCAACCTACAGGTCTGTGGCACTCCCTCATCCCGTCCCCACGTCAACCTACAGGTCTGTGGCACTCCCTCATCCCGTCCCCACGTCAACCTACAGGTCTGTGGCACTCCCTCATCCAGGAAGACCTCCCCAACACCTCATCCCTAACATCTCCCTTCCTCTTAACTTAAACAGCTCACAAACTTCCCTTGCAACACCTCGCTCATTTCCAGATCTCACTCCAACCATGACAGATTTCTCCTCCCTCCAGAATATCAACTATTTACACCCTTCGTTCCATTCGCCTCCTTTCCCTTTACCTGGAGAAGTCTTTGTGGGGTCTTCTACTCTCCAGAATCCGGGCCTCCTCTTCCCTACCCTCCTCCATAAACGCCTGCCCCATCCCTTAGCCACCCCTTCCCTCTAATTGCCCCTCCCCGCCCCTGAGCCAGGTGGGCACCCCGTCAAAACACACCGCTAATGAAGGTCTGGTCCTGAAGTGTTTAGGAAGCGCCGTCACCCACCGCGCGGCTCCTGTGGTGCCTCCTGTGCTCCCCGACCTCCACCCCTGATACCTGCTGTGGTCTCCTCACCCCTGGGTTGCTGTGGTCCCCCATCCCCCTGAGGCTACTGTGGTCTCCCCCTGCACTCCTAGTGCGTGCTGTGGTCTCCCCTGGTGCGTGCTGTGGTCTCCCCTAATGCGTGCTGTGGTCTCCCCTAGTGCGTGCTGTGGTCTCCCCTAGTGCGTGCTGTGGTCTCCCATAGTGCGTGCTGTGGTCTCCCCTGGTGCGTGCTGTGGTCTCCCCTAGTGTGTGCTGTGGTCTCCCCTAGTGCGTGCTGTGGTCTCCCCTAGTGCGTGCTGTGGTCTCCCCTAGTGCGTGCTGTGGTCTCCCCTAGTGCGTGCTGTGGTCTCCCCTAGTGCGTGCTGTGGTCTCCCATAGTGCGTGCTGTGGTCTTCCCTAGTGCGTGCTGTGGTCTTCCCTAGTGCGTGCTGTGGTCTCCCCTAGTGCGTGCTGTGGTCTCCCCTGGTGCGTGCTGTGGTCTCCCCTAGTGCGTGCTGTGGTCTCCCCTAGTGCGTGCTGTGGTCTCCCCTAGTGCGTGCTGTGGTCTCCCCTAGTGCGTGCTGTGGTCTCCCCTAGTGCGTGCTGTGGTCTTCCCTAGTGCGTGCTGTGGTCTCCCCTAGTGCGTGCTGTGGTCTCCCCTGGTGCGTGCTGTGGTCTCCCCTGGTGCGTGCTGTGGTCTCCCCTAGTGCGTGCTGTGGTCTCCCCTAGTGCGTGCTGTGGTCTTCCCTAGTGCGTGCTGTGGTCTTCCCTAGTGCGTGCTGTGGTCTTCCCTAGTGCGTGCTGTGGTCTCCCCTAGTGCGTGCTGTGGTCTCCCCTAGTGCGTGCTGTGGTCTCCCCTGGTGCGTGCTGTGGTCTCCCCTAGTGCGTGCTGTGGTCTCCCCTGGTGCGTGCTGTGGTCTTCCCTAGTGCGTGCTGTGGTCTCCCCTGGTGCGTGCTGTGGTCTCCCCTAGTGCGTGCTGTGGTCTCCCCTGGTGCGTGCTGTGGTCTCCCCTGGTGCGTGCTGTGGTCTCCCCTAGTGCGTGCTGTGGTCTCCCATAGTGCGTGCTGTGGTCTCCCCTAGTGCGTGCTGTGGTCTCCCCTGGTGCGTGCTGTGGTCTCCCCTAGTGCGTGCTGTGGTCTCCCCTGGTGCGTGCTGTGGTCTCCCCTGGTGCGTGCTGTGGTCTCCCCTAGTGCGTGCTGTGGTCTCCCCTAGTGCGTGCTGTGGTCTCCCCTAGTGCGTGCTGTGGTCTCCCCTGGTGCGTGCTGTGGTCTCCCCTGGTGCGTGCTGTGGTCTCCCCTGGTGCGTGCTGTGGTCTCCCCTGGTGCGTGCTGTGGTCTCCCCTAGTGCGTGCTGTGGTCTCCCCTGGTGCGTGCTGTGGTCTCCCCTAGTGCGTGCTGTGGTCTCCCCTGGTGCGTGCTGTGGTCTCCCCTAGTGCGTGCTGTGGTCTTCCCTAGTGCGTGCTGTGGTCTCCCCTAGTGCGTGCTGTGGTCTTCCCTAGTGCGTGCTGTGGTCTCCCCTAGTGCGTGCTGTGGTCTCCCCTAGTGCGTGCTGTGGTCTTCCCTAGTGCGTGCTGTGGTCTCCCCTGGTGCGTGCTGTGGTCTCCCCTAGTGCGTGCTGTGGTCTCCCCTAGTGCGTGCTGTGGTCTCCCCTAGTGCGTGCTGTGGTCTTCCCTAGTGCGTGCTGTGGTCTTCCCTAGTGCGTGCTGTGGTCTCCCCTAGTGCGTGCTGTGGTCTCCCCTAGTGCGTGCTGTGGTCTCCCCTAGTGCGTGCTGTGGTCTTCCCTAGTGCGTGCTGTGGTCTTCCCTAGTGCGTGCTGTGGTCTCCCCTGGTGCGTGCTGTGGTCTCCCCTAGTGCGTGCTGTGGTCTCCCCTAGTGCGTGCTGTGGTCTCCCCTGGTGCGTGCTGTGGTCTCCCCTAGTGCGTGCTGTGGTCTCCCCTGGTGCGTGCTGTGGTCTTCCCTAGTGCGTGCTGTGGTCTCCCCTAGTGCGTGCTGTGGTCTCCCCTGGTGCGTGCTGTGGTCTCCCCTAGTGCGTGCTGTGGTCTCCCCTAGTGCGTGCTGTGGTCTCCCCTAGTGCGTGCTGTGGTCTTCCCTAGTGCGTGCTGTGGTCTCCCCTAGTGCGTGCTGTGGTCTTCCCTAGTGCGTGCTGTGGTCTCCCCTAGTGCGTGCTGTGGTCTTCCCTAGTGCGTGCTGTGGTCTCCCCTAGTGCGTGCTGTGGTCTCCCCTAGTGCGTGCTGTGGTCTCCCCTAGTGCGTGCTGTGGTCTCCCCTAGTGCGTGCTGTGGTCTCCCCTAGTGCGTGCTGTGGTCTCCCCTGGTGCGTGCTGTGGTCTTCCCTAGTGCGTGCTGTGGTCTCCCCTAGTGCGTGCTGTGGTCTCCCCTGGTGCGTGCTGTGGTCTCCCCTAGTGCGTGCTGTGGTCTCCCCTAGTGCGTGCTGTGGTCTCCCCTGGTGCGTGCTGTGGTCTCCCCTAGTGCGTGCTGTGGTCTTCCCTAGTGCGTGCTGTGGTCTCCCCTAGTGCGTGCTGTGGTCTCCCCTAGTGCGTGCTGTGGTCTCCCCTGGTGCGTGCTGTGGTCTCCCCTGGTGCGTGCTGTGGTCTCCCATAGTGCGTGCTGTGGTCTTCCCTAGTGCGTGCTGTGGTCTCCCCTGGTGCGTGCTGTGGTCTCCCCTAGTGCGTGCTGTGGTCTTCCCTAGTGCGTGCTGTGGTCTTCCCTAGTGCGTGCTGTGGTCTCCCCTGGTGCGTGCTGTGGTCTCCCCTGGTGCGTGCTGTGGTCTCCCCTAGTGCGTGCTGTGGTCTCCCCTAGTGCGTGCTGTGGTCTTCCCTAGTGCGTGCTGTGGTCTCCCCTAGTGCGTGCTGTGGTCTCCCCTAGTGCGTGCTGTGGTCTCCCCTAGTGCGTGCTGTGGTCTTCCCTAGTGCGTGCTGTGGTCTCCCCTAGTGCGTGCTGTGGTCTTCCCTAGTGCGTGCTGTGGTCTTCCCTAGTGCGTGCTGTGGTCTCCCCTGGTGCGTGCTGTGGTCTCCCCTAGTGCGTGCTGTGGTCTCCCCTAGTGCGTGCTGTGGTCTCCCCTAGTGCGTGCTGTGGTCTCCCCTAGTGCGTGCTGTGGTCTCCCCTAGTGCGTGCTGTGGTCTTCCCTAGTGCGTGCTGTGGTCTCCCCTGGTGCGTGCTGTGGTCTTCCCTAGTGCGTGCTGTGGTCTTCCCTAGTGCGTGCTGTGGTCTCCCATAGTGCGTGCTGTGGTCTCCCCTAGTGCGTGCTGTGGTCTTCCCTAGTGCGTGCTGTGGTCTTCCCTAGTGCGTGCTGTGGTCTCCCCTGGTGCGTGCTGTGGTCTTCCCTAGTGCGTGCTGTGGTCTCCCCTAGTGCGTGCTGTGGTCTCCCCTGGTGCGTGCTGTGGTCTCCCCTAGTGCGTGCTGTGGTCTTCCCTAGTGCGTGCTGTGGTCTCCCCTGGTGCGTGCTGTGGTCTCCCCTAGTGCGTGCTGTGGTCTCCCCTGGTGCGTGCTGTGGTCTCCCCTAGTGCGTGCTGTGGTCTTCCCTAGTGCGTGCTGTGGTCTCCCATAGTGCGTGCTGTGGTCTTCCCTAGTGCGTGCTGTGGTCTCCCCTAGTGCGTGCTGTGGTCTTCCCTAGTGCGTGCTGTGGTCTCCCCTAGTGCGTGCTGTGGTCTCCCATAGTGCGTGCTGTGGTCTCCCATAGTGCGTGCTGTGGTCTCCCCTGGTGCGTGCTGTGGTCTCCCCTAGTGCGTGCTGTGGTCTTCCCTAGTGCGTGCTGTGGTCTCCCCTGGTGCGTGCTGTGGTCTCCCCTAGTGCGTGCTGTGGTCTCCCCTAGTGCGTGCTGTGGTCTCCCCTAGTGCGTGCTGTGGTCTTCCCTAGTGCGTGCTGTGGTCTTCCCTAGTGCGTGCTGTGGTCTCCCCTAGTGCGTGCTGTGGTCTCCCCTAGTGCGTGCTGTGGTCTCCCCTGGTGCGTGCTGTGGTCTCCCCTAGTGCGTGCTGTGGTCTCCCCTAGTGCGTGCTGTGGTCTCCCCTAGTGCGTGCTGTGGTCTTCCCTAGTGCGTGCTGTGGTCTCCCCTAGTGCGTGCTGTGGTCTCCCATAGTGCGTGCTGTGGTCTCCCCTAGTGCGTGCTGTGGTCTCCCATAGTGCGTGCTGTGGTCTTCCCTAGTGCGTGCTGTGGTCTCCCCTAGTGCGTGCTGTGGTCTCCCCTAGTGCGTGCTGTGGTCTCCCCTAGTGCGTGCTGTGGTCTCCCCTAGTGCGTGCTGTGGTCTCCCCTAGTGCGTGCTGTGGTCTCCCATAGTGCGTGCTGTGGTCTCCCCTAGTGCGTGCTGTGGTCTCCCCTAGTGCGTGCTGTGGTCTCCCCTAGTGCGTGCTGTGGTCTCCCCTAGTGCGTGCTGTGGTCTCCCCTAGTGCGTGCTGTGGTCTTCCCTAGTGCGTGCTGTGGTCTCCCCTAGTGCGTGCTGTGGTCTCCCCTAGTGCGTGCTGTGGTCTCCCCTAGTGCGTGCTGTGGTCTCCCCTGGTGCGTGCTGTGGTCTCCCCTAGTGCGTGCTGTGGTCTCCCCTAGTGCGTGCTGTGGTCTCCCCTAGTGCGTGCTGTGGTCTCCCCTAGTGCGTGCTGTGGTCTCCCCTAGTGCGTGCTGTGGTCTTCCCTAGTGCGTGCTGTGGTCTCCCCTAGTGCGTGCTGTGGTCTTCCCTAGTGCGTGCTGTGGTCTCCCCTAGTGCGTGCTGTGGTCTCCCCTAGTGCGTGCTGTGGTCTCCCATAGTGCGTGCTGTGGTCTCCCCTAGTGCGTGCTGTGGTCTCCCCTAGTGCGTGCTGTGGTCTCCCCTAGTGCGTGCTGTGGTCTCCCCTAGTGCGTGCTGTGGTCTTCCCTAGTGCGTGCTGTGGTCTCCCCTAGTGCGTGCTGTGGTCTCCCCTAGTGCGTGCTGTGGTCTCCCCTAGTGCGTGCTGTGGTCTTCCCTAGTGCGTGCTGTGGTCTCCCATAGTGCGTGCTGTGGTCTCCCCTAGTGCGTGCTGTGGTCTCCCCTAGTGCGTGCTGTGGTCTCCCCTAGTGCGTGCTGTGGTCTTCCCTAGTGCGTGCTGTGGTCTTCCCTAGTGCGTGCTGTGGTCTCCCCTGGTGCGTGCTGTGGTCTTCCCTAGTGCGTGCTGTGGTCTCCCATAGTGCGTGCTGTGGTCTTCCCTAGTGCGTGCTGTGGTCTCCCCTAGTGCGTGCTGTGGTCTCCCCTAGTGCGTGCTGTGGTCTCCCCTAGTGCGTGCTGTGGTCTCCCCTAGTGCGTGCTGTGGTCTTCCCTAGTGCGTGCTGTGGTCTTCCCTAGTGCGTGCTGTGGTCTCCCCTAGTGCGTGCTGTGGTCTCCCCTAGTGCGTGCTGTGGTCTCCCCTAGTGCGTGCTGTGGTCTCCCCTAGTGCGTGCTGTGGTCTCCCCTAGTGCGTGCTGTGGTCTCCCCTAGTGCGTGCTGTGGTCTCCCCTAGTGCGTGCTGTGGTCTCCCCTGGTGCGTGCTGTGGTCTCCCCTGGTGCGTGCTGTGGTCTCCCCTAGTGCGTGCTGTGGTCTCCCCTAGTGCGTGCTGTGGTCTCCCCTAGTGCGTGCTGTGGTCTCCCCTAGTGCGTGCTGTGGTCTCCCCTAGTGCGTGCTGTGGTCTTCCCTAGTGCGTGCTGTGGTCTCCCCTAGTGCGTGCTGTGGTCTCCCCTAGTGCGTGCTGTGGTCTCCCCTAGTGCGTGCTGTGGTCTTCCCTAGTGCGTGCTGTGGTCTCCCCTGGTGCGTGCTGTGGTCTCCCCTAGTGCGTGCTGTGGTCTCCCCTAGTGCGTGCTGTGGTCTCCCCTGGTGCGTGCTGTGGTCTTCCCTAGTGCGTGCTGTGGTCTCCCATAGTGCGTGCTGTGGTCTTCCCTAGTGCGTGCTGTGGTCTCCCCTAGTGCGTGCTGTGGTCTCCCCTAGTGCGTGCTGTGGTCTCCCCTAGTGCGTGCTGTGGTCTCCCCTAGTGCGTGCTGTGGTCTTCCCTAGTGCGTGCTGTGGTCTCCCCTAGTGCGTGCTGTGGTCTCCCCTAGTGCGTGCTGTGGTCTCCCCTAGTGCGTGCTGTGGTCTCCCCTAGTGCGTGCTGTGGTCTCCCCTAGTGCGTGCTGTGGTCTCCCCTAGTGCGTGCTGTGGTCTCCCCTAGTGCGTGCTGTGGTCTCCCATAGTGCGTGCTGTGGTCTCCCCTAGTGCGTGCTGTGGTCTCCCATAGTGCGTGCTGTGGTCTCCCCTAGTGCGTGCTGTGGTCTCCCCTAGTGCGTGCTGTGGTCTCCCCTAGTGCGTGCTGTGGTCTTCCCTAGTGCGTGCTGTGGTCTCCCCTAGTGCGTGCTGTGGTCTCCCCTAGTGCGTGCTGTGGTCTCCCCTAGTGCGTGCTGTGGTCTCCCCTGGTGCGTGCTGTGGTCTCCCCTAGTGCGTGCTGTGGTCTCCCCTAGTGCGTGCTGTGGTCTTCCCTAGTGCGTGCTGTGGTCTCCCCTAGTGCGTGCTGTGGTCTTCCCTAGTGCGTGCTGTGGTCTTCCCTAGTGCGTGCTGTGGTCTCCCCTAGTGCGTGCTGTGGTCTCCCCTAGTGCGTGCTGTGGTCTCCCCTAGTGCGTGCTGTGGTCTCCCCTGGTGCGTGCTGTGGTCTTCCCTAGTGCGTGCTGTGGTCTCCCCTGGTGCGTGCTGTGGTCTCCCCTAGTGCGTGCTGTGGTCTCCCATAGTGCGTGCTGTGGTCTCCCCTAGTGCGTGCTGTGGTCTCCCCTAGTGCGTGCTGTGGTCTTCCCTAGTGCGTGCTGTGGTCTCCCCTAGTGCGTGCTGTGGTCTCCCCTAGTGCGTGCTGTGGTCTTCCCTAGTGCGTGCTGTGGTCTCCCCTGGTGCGTGCTGTGGTCTCCCCTGGTGCGTGCTGTGGTCTCCCCTAGTGCGTGCTGTGGTCTTCCCTAGTGCGTGCTGTGGTCTTCCCTAGTGCGTGCTGTGGTCTCCCCTAGTGCGTGCTGTGGTCTCCCCTAGTGCGTGCTGTGGTCTCCCATAGTGCGTGCTGTGGTCTCCCCTAGTGCGTGCTGTGGTCTCCCCTAGTGCGTGCTGTGGTCTCCCCTAGTGCGTGCTGTGGTCTCCCCTGGTGCGTGCTGTGGTCTCCCCTAGTGCGTGCTGTGGTCTCCCCTGGTGCGTGCTGTGGTCTTCCCTAGTGCGTGCTGTGGTCTCCCCTAGTGCGTGCTGTGGTCTCCCCTAGTGCGTGCTGTGGTCTCCCATAGTGCGTGCTGTGGTCTTCCCTAGTGCGTGCTGTGGTCTAGAGACCATCAACTTGTAAAAAAAACACACCACCGTCTTTTATCTGCTCTCGTACATCACTGCTCAATTGTCCGTGCACCCAGCCTCCTTCCAATCGCACCAACGCTCCATCTCTCCCCCTCCCTCAGAAGTTCCTCTCGCTACTGGTTAGCCTTAGCTGACCAATTCATTCCCCCCCCCCCCCCTCCCCCGCCCCAAACCCCCCCTTCCCCCCCTTAAAACCAAAACAAGTTTCCTCCACTGCTTAAACCAACAGATTCCCCCCTCTTCAACCACCTGATTTCCCACGCTTCAACCCAGCAGATTTTCCTCCCCGCCCCCAAACCACAGCCGGATTCCACACTCCCAGGAAAGAAAAATATATCAAATCCATGAGTTACCTCGTGCATCCTTTGATCGTGGCAAACTTTCTTGCTAGTTTACCCACTCCACTCCCTCTCTCTCGGGGCTCTCTAGACGCCTCCCCCCCCACTCCCTTTTTCCTTCCCTTTCTCCCTCGGTGGCCTCTTTTCGGCCCGGGAACGCGGGACACGACAATTTCCTCATTGACGTCAGCCGTGGCCAAACTTTCCCTCCTCTCAGGCAATGCTTGTTCACCTGGGACCACCTACCCCCCGGGTGCCCCTCGCTCTCCTCCCAGGAAGGGCAAAAAATCACGAGAGGAACGATCATATAAAATGGGGGGATCACGGTTCCCAGTCTAGCTATGGTGATGATACGTAGATACGCGACCCTACACGTCGCCTTGATCTGCTACAGTGGAAAACGTACAGATTATTGCTATTAATCCTTGATTTCATTTCTCTCCCTCCCTCTCGACTTCACTCCCTCCCTTCCCACTTACATTTCCCAATTTTCCCAGGTCAGCGAGGGTGAATCTCCCTCCCGCTCTGGTTCCCTGTACACACGAGGGAGGGAGCCGGAGCACTGAATGGTAAACGCAAGAGAACTCAGAGGAATAAAAGACATAATAATATTCGGGAATGGAACGGTCACCCCCATGGAGAGAGAGAGAGAGAGAGAAGAGAGAGAGAGAGAAAGGGGAGAGAGAGAGAGAGAGAGAAAGGAGAGATGAGAAAAAAGAGAGAAAAAAGGAAAAAGGAAAGAAAAGGAAAGGGAGGAAGGAGGAAAGGGAGGGGGAAAAGGGAGAAAGTGCAAGGGGTTTTACGGAGGGGGGTGAGGGGGGACAGATGTAAACAAGGGGGGGGGAGGTTAAAAAGGGGGGCACAAACCCGCGACTCAACTTCACTAAACCTTTGAATGGGAAGATCTCCAAAGTCATAGGGGAGGGCGACACAAATAACCACTTCATCATTCGCCCCCATGACCCCATGCCTCCCCTCCCCACTCTCCCGGGGTGGGTCTTAAGGCTTAACCAAGGGGCGTCAAGTGTCCCCCCTGGGAAACCCCTTTTTTGGGTTTAACCAAAGGGGATCCAATTCCCCCCCAGAAGAAGCAGTGCTTTTGTCTAGATATTGTACCTCTCCTGCGGGCCTGTCATGTTAAATTTTCAGCGAATCCCCCGGGTTATTGGGGAATCCGGTTTATTCCGCGATTTATACTTTCTTGGTTTTTTTACAGGGGGGGAAATGAGGCCGTGACGAGGGGGTAGAAGAGGGGCGGCGGGAGCAGTGGTCTCCGTGGCACAGCGGGGCAGAGGTGGTGGTCAGGGTGCAGTGGTGGCAAGTGGTGGTGGTGGCGGTGTGGATCCCGGGAGCTGGGGTCAGGGGGGGGGTTGGACGTCAAGGCATGACACCGAAGAAAAAAAATTTGACGAAGGTATTAGGAACGTGGCGCAGGGGCACCCGGACGCAAAAGGGGAAGGGACCGAGGTTCGTCAGGGGACAGGGCAAAATCTGAGAAAAATTTTCTTCCCCAAATACATCACGGGTTGACACCGGGTATGGGGGAAGTGTTTGAAAGGGAAACTAGGCATGCTGTCTAGGGGGGACTGGACTTGAAAAGTTCGGCGATACGAAATCCGGGCTGGAGGGTTTCGCACCAATCCAACGGAATTCTTCCCCACCAATCCTGGGCCCGGGGACGCGAAATCATTCGGGCCACCACCAATCATTACAGGACGGTTCACCAGCCAATCTTAGCAACTGGGGTTCACCCGAGCCAATCATTACGGGGCTGGTTTCCCTTGCACCAATCTTTAGCGGACTGGTTCATCTGCAGCCAATCCTCAGTTGATTAGGAGAAGAAAAAAGGTCGATTAGGCAACAGCTCAAGGCCAGACTGAAGGGAGCATATTTGGGGGGAGCATGCCCCTAGGCCAGCACCCCCGCCAAGCTCGCACCATCAAATAATTCCATTTATAATTCCTTCCCAGTGAAGAGCGCCCCCCCACCAATCGGCAATTGAGACCCCCCACCTGGGGCATTGAAGCACCCCCAGGGGAAAATGAAGACACCCCCACCATGGTGGCAATGAAGAACACCCCCACCATGGCAGCAAGAAAACACCCCACAGGGCGCAATGAAAACCCCCCCCACCATGGGGCAAGAAAACCCCCCCACCATGGCAGCAATGAAGACCCCCCCACCATGGCGGCAATGAAGAACACCCCCACCATGGCGGCAATGAAGAACACCCCCACCACGGCTGAAAACACCCCCCCTGGGGGCAAAAAAAAACCCCCACCATGGCGGCAACAAGCAAAATTTCCCACCTTTGCTTCTCCCCCCCCTATCACAAATACAAACCCATTCCCACCAACGCACCCACCACTGAGATCCCTCGCCCCGGGGTTGCGTTGGGGGCCACATCCGAGCGGGGGGGGTACAAACCCCAAGATAGGACATTACTAATCACATTTTAAACCCACATTTTATTTTTATAATCTTTGAGGCCCCGATCGAAATTGTTTAAGGTCCCAGTTGGCTCTCATTACTGTACTTGCTTTAAAACATTAAAAAAAACCCCTTTTCAACCCCTTGTTTTTTTTTGTTATACTCTCGATGCCAAGTTCGTTTTAAAGAAATTCTCCAAAACGTCAAATTTTTTTTATTTTTTCATCATTACTATCAAACCGTTAACTACTGTTATCAATTATCAATACCATTACTGCCTTCGCAGACGCCTAAATGACGATCGCTGCCCTGACCTCCCACCTTCATACACTCCCCTCCCCTAACATCCTCCAGACGCAGGCCTTGGGGACAAACCCCTTCCCTTCGCTCTCCCCAGCCGGAGACAGGAGCGGCGGAAGCTGGGCAATGCCTCAGCCAACTCGTCCGACTCAGGAGGAAGTGGCCCTTTTGGGTACTACCGCCGGCACGATCCTCAGCAGGCCGGCAGTGAGGAGGAGGTGCAGTCATGGGGGTGAGGGGCTCCTCGTCCCATCAACTGCCGCCTTAAACAAAGCCATCCCGGTGAAGGGGGAGGAGCTTCCAAGCGGACCACTGCCGCTGTACCGCCATCAGCAACACACACACTCTCTCTCTCTCTCTCTCTCTCTCTCTCTCTCTCTCTCTCTCTCTCTCTCTCTCTCTCTCTCTCGTTTCCCTGAGCAGAACACTCGACTCCTTATCCACCGCAGCGACGCAGCCCACCCACAATACAACTGTCAATACTACAACAACAACTGCTCCTACAACAGCTACACGCGCCCCTGTCACTCCTACGACAATAATACATCTGTCACTTACAATCATTGTTTCTTGATCACCATAATATAATACGAACATTATCCCAGCTGGTGCCCAACACCACACGCCATAAAAGGTGTACACAGCAGTTAGCCTCCCCTACACTCTACTCCACCCACGACTCTCCCACCTCTACATAACTGGGACTGAGGCCACGCCCCAGTACTTTGGGCCATCATCGTACATTCGTTGGTCTGTCATTGGGGAAGAGCTTCACGTCCGGATCTTTAAAGCACGACGGTATGATTCGTAAGCACGATGGAACGATCCTTGATCACGACGGTACCATCCATAAGCGCGACGGAAAGACCCGTGTGAGCATGACGGAGCGATCTACGAGGACGATCGTACGATCCTGCGGTACGACGGTACATTCCTTGATGACTTGGCCCTTTGAACGTGACGGTGCCATCCTCAAAGGACGACGGTGCGATCCTTAAACATGACGGCTACGACCCTTAGGCTCGAAGGTCCGACGATTCAGCACGACGTACCGTATATCTGGTACAGTGTGAATGTGCCAATGCGCCTAGTGTGTAGGCGAAGTGGCAGTACGTAAAACGCGTGCACTGGGTGTAGTGGCCATTAACAGATAAGTGGTATAGTGACCGTTAACAGATATGGTGACTTGATTGGTCCTTAACAGGAGCAAACAAGTCACCACCAAGAACCCCAGCAAGTTATCAGCATTACCAATAACCCCAGCAAGCCATCAGCGCTACCAAGAGCCCCAGCAAGCCACCAGCGCTACCAAGAGCCCCAGCAAGCCACCAGCGCTACCAAGAACCCCAGCAAGCCACCAGCGCTACCAGGAGCCCCAGCAAGCCACCAGCGCTACCAAGAACCCCAGTAAGCCACCAGCGCTACCAAGAACCCCAGCAAGCCACCAGCGCTACCAAGAGCCCCAGCAAGCCACCAACGCTACCAAGAACCCCAGCAAGCCACCAGCGCTACCAAGAACCCCAGCAAGCCACCAGCGCTACCAAGAATCCCAGCAAGCCACCAGCGCTACCAAGAGCCCCAGCAAGCCACCAGCGCTACCAAGAACCCCAGCAAGCCACCAGCGCTACCAAGAGCCCCAGCAAGCCACCAGCGCTACCAAGAGCCCCAGCAAGCCACCAGCGCTACCAAGAGCCCCAGCAAGCCACCAGCGCTACCAAGAGCCCCAGCAAGCCACCAGCGCTACCAAGAGCCCCAGCAAGCCACCAGCGCTACCAAGAACCCCAGCAAGCCACCAGCGTCTGGCCAATACCGGTAATGGACCGCACTAGTGGTGCATACCGCAATTCAAGAAGCACTTTACATAGGAATGTAATAATTTTCATGTGTGGCTGTACGTTATGACCACAGGTCCGACCCGAGTGGAGAGAGTTCGTCTTTGTTGCCTTGTCCACCTCGAACCTGGGTACCTCCGTCTTCGGGAAGAGTTCGATGATGCCCGTCAGCTACCCTCACCGGCCCAAAACTCACCTGTCACGACCCTCACCAGTCGTAAACTCACCTGTCACGACCCTCACCAGTCGTAGACTCACCTGTCACGACCCTCACCAGT
This sequence comes from Panulirus ornatus, assembly GCF_036320965.1. NCBI lineage: Eukaryota > Metazoa > Arthropoda > Malacostraca > Decapoda > Palinuridae > Panulirus > Panulirus ornatus. The sequence goes on from NC_092232.1 coordinate 52,589,825, forward strand.
CGTAGACTCACCTGTCACGACCCTCACCAGTCGTAAACTCACCTGTCACGACCCTCACCAGTCGTAGACTCACCTGTCATGACCCTCACCATTCGTAGACTCACCTGTCACGACCCTCACCAGTCGTAGACTCACCTGTCACGACCCTCACCAGTCGTAGACTCACCTGTCACGACCCTCACCAGTCGTAGACTCACCTGTCACGACCCTCACCAGTCGTAGACTCACCTGTCACGACCCTCACCAGTCGTAGACTCACCTGTCACGACCCTCACCAGTCGTAGACTCACCTGTCACGACCCTCACCAGTCGTAGACTCACCTGTCACGACCCTCACCAGTCGTAGACTCACCTGTCACGACCCTCACCAGTCGTAGACTCACCTGTCACGACCCTCACCAGTCGTAAACTCACCTGTCACGACCCTCACCAGTCGTAGACTCACCTGTCATGACCCTCACCATTCGTAGACTCACCTGTCACGACCCTCACCAGTCGTAGACTCACCTGTCACGACCCTCACCAGTCGTAGACTCACCTGTCACGACCCTCACCAGTCGTAGACTCACCTGTCACGACCCTCACCAGTCGTAGACTCACCTGTCACGACCCTCACCAGTCGTAGACTCACCTGTCACGACCCTCACCAGTCGTAGACTCACCTGTCACGACCCTCACCAGTCGTAGACTCACCTGTCACGACCCTCACCAGTCGTAGACTCACCTGTCACGACCCTCACCAGTCGTAGACTCACCTGTCACGACCCTCACCAGTCGTAGACTCACCTGTCACGACCCTCACCAGTCGTAGACTCACCTGTCACGACCCTCACCAGTCGTAGACTCACCTGTCACGACCCTCACCAGTCGTAGACTCACCTGTCACGACCCTCACCAGTCGTAAACTCACCTGTCACGACCCTCACCAGTCGTAGACTCACCTGTCACGACCCTCACCAGTCGTAAACTCACCTGTCACGACCCTCACCAGTCGTAGACTCACCTGTCACGACCCTCACCAGTCGTAGACTCACCTGTCACGACCCTCACCAGTCGTAAACTCACCTGTCACGACCCTCACCAGTCGTAGACTCACCTGTCACGACCCTCACCAGTCGTAGACTCACCTGTCACGACCCTCACCAGTCGTAGACTCACCTGTCACGACCCTCACCAGTCGTAGACTCACCTGTCACGACCCTCACCAGTCGTAGACTCACCTGTCACGACCCTCACCAGTCGTAGACTCACCTGTCACGACCCTCACCAGTCGTAGACTCACCTGTCACGACCCTCACCAGTCGTAGACTCACCTGTCACGACCCTCACCAGTCGTAGACTCACCTGTCACGACCCTCACCAGTCGTAGACTCACCTGTCACGACCCTCACCAGTCGTAAAACTCACCTGTCACGACCCTCACCAGTCGTAGACTCACCTGTCACGACCCTCACCAGTCGTAGACTCACCTGTCACGACCCTCACCAGTCGTAGACTCACCTGTCACGACCCTCACCAGTCGTAGACTCACCTGTCACGACCCTCACCAGTCGTAGACTCACCTGTCACGACCCTCACCAGTCGTAGACTCACCTGTCACGACCCTCACCAGTCGTAGACTCACCTGTCACGACCCTCACCAGTCGTAAAACTCACCTGTCACGACCCTCACCAGTCGTAGACTCACCTGTCACGACCCTCACCAGTCGTAGACTCACCTGTCACGACCCTCACCAGTCGTAGACTCACCTGTCACGACCCTCACCAGTCGTAGACTCACCTGTCACGACCCTCACCAGTCGTAGACTCACCTGTCACGACCCTCACCAGTCGTAGACTCACCTGTCACGACCCTCACCAGTCGTAGACTCACCTGTCACGACCCTCACCAGTCGTAAAACTCACCTGTCACGACCCTCACCAGTCGTAAAACTCACCTGTCACGACCCTCACCAGTCGTAGACTCACCTGTCACGACCCTCACCAGTCGTAGACTCACCTGTCACGACCCTCACCAGTCGTAAAACTCACCTGTCACGACCCTCACCAGTCGTAGACTCACCTGTCACGACCCTCACCAGTCGTAGACTCACCTGTCACGACCCTCACCAGTCGTAAAACTCACCTGTCACGACCCTCACCAGTCGTAGACTCACCTGTCACGACCCTCACCAGTCGTAAAACTCACCTGTCACGACCCTCACCAGTCGTAAAACTCACCTGTCACGACCCTCACCAGTCGTAGACTCACCTGTCACGACCCTCACCAGTCGTAGACTCACCTGTCACGACCCTCACCAGTCGTAGACTCACCTGTCACGACCCTCACCAGTCGTAAAACTCACCTGTCACGACCCTCACCAGTCGTAGACTCACCTGTCACGACCCTCACCAGTCGTAGACTCACCTGTCACGACCCTCACCAGTCGTAGACTCACCTGTCACGACCCTCACCAGTCGTAGACTCACCTGTCACGACCCTCACCAGTCGTAGACTCACCTGTCACGACCCTCACCAGTCGTAGACTCACCTGTCACGACCCTCACCAGTCGTAAAACTCACCTGTCACGACCCTCACCAGTCGTAAAACTCACCTGTCACGACCCTCACCAGTCGTAGACTCACCTGTCACGACCCTCACCAGTCGTAGACTCACCTGTCACGACCCTCACCAGTCGTAGACTCACCTGTCACGACCCTCACCAGTCGTAGACTCACCTGTCACGACCCTCACCAGTCGTAGACTCACCTGTCACGACCCTCACCAGTCGTAGACTCACCTGTCACGACCCTCACCAGTCGTAGACTCACCTGTCACGACCCTCACCAGTCGTAAAACTCACCTGTCACGACCCTCACCAGTCGTAAAACTCACCTGTCACGACCCTCACCAGTCGTAGACTCACCTGTCACGACCCTCACCAGTCGTAGACTCACCTGTCACGACCCTCACCAGTCGTAGACTCACCTGTCACGACCCTCACCAGTCGTAGACTCACCTGTCACGACCCTCACCAGTCGTAGACTCACCTGTCACGACCCTCACCAGTCGTAGACTCACCTGTCACGACCCTCACCAGTCGTAGACTCACCTGTCACGACCCTCACCAGTCGTAGACTCACCTGTCACGACCCTCACCAGTCGTAGACTCACCTGTCACGACCCTCACCAGTCGTAGACTCACCTGTCACGACCCTCACCAGTCGTAGACTCACCTGTCACGACCCTCACCAGTCGTAGACTCACCTGTCACGACCCTCACCAGTCGTAGACTCACCTGTCACGACCCTCACCAGTCGTAGACTCACCTGTCACGACCCTCACCAGTCGTAAAACTCACCTGTCACGACCCTCACCAGTCGTAGACTCACCTGTCACGACCCTCACCAGTCGTAGACTCACCTGTCACGACCCTCACCAGTCGTAGACTCACCTGTCACGACCCTCACCAGTCGTAGACTCACCTGTCACGACCCTCACCAGTCGTAGACTCACCTGTCACGACCCTCACCAGTCGTAGACTCACCTGTCACGACCCTCACCAGTCGTAGACTCACCTGTCACGACCCTCACCAGTCGTAGACTCACCTGTCACGACCCTCACCAGTCGTAGACTCACCTGTCACGACCCTCACCAGTCGTAGACTCACCTGTCACGACCCTCACCAGTCGTAGACTCACCTGTCACGACCCTCACCAGTCGTAGACTCACCTGTCACGACCCTCACCAGTCGTAAAACTCACCTGTCACGACCCTCACCAGTCGTAAAACTCACCTGTCACGACCCTCACCAGTCGTAAAACTCACCTGTCACGACCCTCACCAGTCGTAAAACTCACCTGTCACGACCCTCACCAGTCGTAGACTCACCTGTCACGACCCTCACCAGTCGTAGACTCACCTGTCACGACCCTCACCAGTCGTAGACTCACCTGTCACGACCCTCACCAGTCGTAGACTCACCTGTCACGACCCTCACCAGTCGTAGACTCACCTGTCACGACCCTCACCAGTCGTAGACTCACCTGTCACGACCCTCACCAGTCGTAGACTCACCTGTCACGACCCTCACCAGTCGTAGACTCACCTGTCACGACCCTCACCAGTCGTAAAACTCACCTGTCACGACCCTCACCAGTCGTAAAACTCACCTGTCACGACCCTCACCAGTCGTAGACTCACCTGTCACGACCCTCACCAGTCGTAGACTCACCTGTCACGACCCTCACCAGTCGTAGACTCACCTGTCACGACCCTCACCAGTCGTAGACTCACCTGTCACGACCCTCACCAGTCGTAGACTCACCTGTCACGACCCTCACCAGTCGTAGACTCACCTGTCACGACCCTCACCAGTCGTAGACTCACCTGTCACGACCCTCACCAGTCGTAGACTCACCTGTCACGACCCTCACCAGTCGTAGACTCACCTGTCACGACCCTCACCAGTCGTAGACTCACCTGTCACGACCCTCACCAGTCGTAGACTCACCTGTCACGACCCTCACCAGTCGTAGACTCACCTGTCACGACCCTCACCAGTCGTAAAACTCACCTGTCACGACCCTCACCAGTCGTAGACTCACCTGTCACGACCCTCACCAGTCGTAGACTCACCTGTCACGACCCTCACCAGTCGTAGACTCACCTGTCACGACCCTCACCAGTCGTAGACTCACCTGTCACGACCCTCACCAGTCGTAGACTCACCTGTCACGACCCTCACCAGTCGTAGACTCACCTGTCACGACCCTCACCAGTCGTAAAACTCACCTGTCACGACCCTCACCAGTCGTAGACTCACCTGTCACGACCCTCACCAGTCGTAGACTCACCTGTCACGACCCTCACCAGTCGTAGACTCACCTGTCACGACCCTCACCAGTCGTAAAACTCACCTGTCACGACCCTCACCAGTCGTAAAACTCACCTGTCACGACCCTCACCAGTCGTAGACTCACCTGTCACGACCCTCACCAGTCGTAGACTCACCTGTCACGACCCTCACCAGTCGTAGACTCACCTGTCACGACCCTCACCAGTCGTAGACTCACCTGTCACGACCCTCACCAGTCGTAAAACTCACCTGTCACGACCCTCACCAGTCGTAGACTCACCTGTCACGACCCTCACCAGTCGTAAAACTCACCTGTCACGACCCTCACCAGTCGTAAAACTCACCTGTCACGACCCTCACCAGTCGTAGACTCACCTGTCACGACCCTCACCAGTCGTAGACTCACCTGTCACGACCCTCACCAGTCGTAGACTCACCTGTCACGACCCTCACCAGTCGTAGACTCACCTGTCACGACCCTCACCAGTCGTAGACTCACCTGTCACGACCCTCACCAGTCGTAGACTCACCTGTCACGACCCTCACCAGTCGTAGACTCACCTGTCACGACCCTCACCAGTCGTAGACTCACCTGTCACGACCCTCACCAGTCGTAGACTCACCTGTCACGACCCTCACCAGTCGTAGACTCACCTGTCACGACCCTCACCAGTCGTAAAACTCACCTGTCACGACCCTCACCAGTCGTAGACTCACCTGTCACGACCCTCACCAGTCGTAGACTCACCTGTCACGACCCTCACCAGTCGTAGACTCACCTGTCACGACCCTCACCAGTCGTAGACTCACCTGTCACGACCCTCACCAGTCGTAGACTCACCTGTCACGACCCTCACCAGTCGTAGACTCACCTGTCACGACCCTCACCAGTCGTAGACTCACCTGTCACGACCCTCACCAGTCGTAGACTCACCTGTCACGACCCTCACCAGTCGTAGACTCACCTGTCACGACCCTCACCAGTCGTAGACTCACCTGTCACGACCCTCACCAGTCGTAGACTCACCTGTCACGACCCTCACCAGTCGTAGACTCACCTGTCACGACCCTCACCAGTCGTAGACTCACCTGTCACGACCCTCACCAGTCGTAGACTCACCTGTCACGACCCTCACCAGTCGTAGACTCACCTGTCACGACCCTCACCAGTCGTAGACTCACCTGTCACGACCCTCACCAGTCGTAGACTCACCTGTCACGACCCTCACCAGTCGTAGACTCACCTGTCACGACCCTCACCAGTCGTAGACTCACCTGTCACGACCCTCACCAGTCGTAGACTCACCTGTCACGACCCTCACCAGTCGTAGACTCACCTGTCACGACCCTCACCAGTCGTAAAACTCACCTGTCACGACCCTCACCAGTCGTAGACTCACCTGTCACGACCCTCACCAGTCGTAGACTCACCTGTCACGACCCTCACCAGTCGTAGACTCACCTGTCACGACCCTCACCAGTCGTAGACTCACCTGTCACGACCCTCACCAGTCGTAGACTCACCTGTCACGACCCTCACCAGTCGTAGACTCACCTGTCACGACCCTCACCAGTCGTAGACTCACCTGTCACGACCCTCACCAGTCGTAGACTCACCTGTCACGACCCTCACCAGTCGTAGACTCACCTGTCACGACCCTCACCAGTCGTAGACTCACCTGTCACGACCCTCACCAGTCGTAGACTCACCTGTCACGACCCTCACCAGTCGTAAAACTCACCTGTCACGACCCTCACCAGTCGTAGACTCACCTGTCACGACCCTCACCAGTCGTAGACTCACCTGTCACGACCCTCACCAGTCGTAGACTCACCTGTCACGACCCTCACCAGTCGTAGACTCACCTGTCACGACCCTCACCAGTCGTAGACTCACCTGTCACGACCCTCACCAGTCGTAGACTCACCTGTCACGACCCTCACCAGTCGTAGACTCACCTGTCACGACCCTCACCAGTCGTAGACTCACCTGTCACGACCCTCACCAGTCGTAGACTCACCTGTCACGACCCTCACCAGTCGTAGACTCACCTGTCACGACCCTCACCAGTCGTAGACTCACCTGTCACGACCCTCACCAGTCGTAAAACTCACCTGTCACGACCCTCACCAGTCGTAGACTCACCTGTCACGACCCTCACCAGTCGTAGACTCACCTGTCACGACCCTCACCAGTCGTAGACTCACCTGTCACGACCCTCACCAGTCGTAGACTCACCTGTCACGACCCTCACCAGTCGTAGACTCACCTGTCACGACCCTCACCAGTCGTAAAACTCACCTGTCACGACCCTCACCAGTCGTAGACTCACCTGTCACGACCCTCACCAGTCGTAGACTCACCTGTCACGACCCTCACCAGTCGTAGACTCACCTGTCACGACCCTCACCAGTCGTAGACTCACCTGTCACGACCCTCACCAGTCGTAGACTCACCTGTCACGACCCTCACCAGTCGTAGACTCACCTGTCACGACCCTCACCAGTCGTAGACTCACCTGTCACGACCCTCACCAGTCGTAGACTCACCTGTCACGACCCTCACCAGTCGTAGACTCACCTGTCACGACCCTCACCAGTCGTAGACTCACCTGTCACGACCCTCACCAGTCGTAGACTCACCTGTCACGACCCTCACCAGTCGTAAAACTCACCTGTCACGACCCTCACCAGTCGTAGACTCACCTGTCACGACCCTCACCAGTCGTAGACTCACCTGTCACGACCCTCACCAGTCGTAGACTCACCTGTCACGACCCTCACCAGTCGTAGACTCACCTGTCACGACCCTCACCAGTCGTAGACTCACCTGTCACGACCCTCACCAGTCGTAGACTCACCTGTCACGACCCTCACCAGTCGTAGACTCACCTGTCACGACCCTCACCAGTCGTAGACTCACCTGTCACGACCCTCACCAGTCGTAGACTCACCTGTCACGACCCTCACCAGTCGTAGACTCACCTGTCACGACCCTCACCAGTCGTAGACTCACCTGTCACGACCCTCACCAGTCGTAGACTCACCTGTCACGACCCTCACCAGTCGTAGACTCACCTGTCACGACCCTCACCAGTCGTAGACTCACCTGTCACGACCCTCACCAGTCGTAGACTCACCTGTCACGACCCTCACCAGTCGTAAAACTCACCTGTCACGACCCTCACCAGTCGTAGACTCACCTGTCACGACCCTCACCAGTCGTAAAACTCACCTGTCACGACCCTCACCAGTCGTAAAACTCACCTGTCACGACCCTCACCAGTCGTAGACTCACCTGTCACGACCCTCACCAGTCGTAGACTCACCTGTCACGACCCTCACCAGTCGTAGACTCACCTGTCACGACCCTCACCAGTCGTAGACTCACCTGTCACGACCCTCACCAGTCGTAGACTCACCTGTCACGACCCTCACCAGTCGTAGACTCACCTGTCACGACCCTCACCAGTCGTAGACTCACCTGTCACGACCCTCACCAGTCGTAGACTCACCTGTCACGACCCTCACCAGTCGTAGACTCACCTGTCACGACCCTCACCAGTCGTAGACTCACCTGTCACGACCCTCACCAGTCGTAGACTCACCTGTCACGACCCTCACCAGTCGTAGACTCACCTGTCACGACCCTCACCAGTCGTAGACTCACCTGTCACGACCCTCACCAGTCGTAGACTCACCTGTCACGACCCTCACCAGTCGTAGACTCACCTGTCACGACCCTCACCAGTCGTAGACTCACCTGTCACGACCCTCACCAGTCGTAGACTCACCTGTCACGACCCTCACCAGTCGTAAAACTCACCTGTCACGACCCTCACCAGTCGTAGACTCACCTGTCACGACCCTCACCAGTCGTAAAACTCACCTGTCACGACCCTCACCAGTCGTAAAACTCACCTGTCACGACCCTCACCAGTCGTAGACTCACCTGTCACGACCCTCACCAGTCGTAGACTCACCTGTCACGACCCTCACCAGTCGTAGACTCACCTGTCACGACCCTCACCAGTCGTAGACTCACCTGTCACGACCCTCACCAGTCGTAGACTCACCTGTCACGACCCTCACCAGTCGTAGACTCACCTGTCACGACCCTCACCAGTCTCCTTGCTTTTACGAAGGTGTGAATGATCCAACCTGTGTCATCTTTGAAGCCAGAGTTCCTTTACAGTTCTAAGTCCGATCATGGATCTAAAAGAACGTTAGTCTCTTTTTCTCAAATGAGAGAGAGAGAGAGAGAGAGAGAGAGAGAGAGAGAGAGAGAGAGAGAGAGAGAGAGAGAGAGAGAGAGAGAGAGAGAGAGGACATGGGTGGACGAAGGCTCTCGCCGTCCCTGTTAGACTTGAGAAAGAACTCTCCCGTGTTCTCTCGGTCCATTCGTCAGATTGCTAAAAGGTCTCACAAATTCAATTTAACCCTGCGATAGCCTCACTGGAAGCCGCCTCCCGGGGCCACTGGGCCAACCTCACTCCTCCCCGTCTGGGAATACTCACTCAAAGCTGCACTTTGCGCGTGGACGACGACACACTCTTATGTCGCGTTTACCAAACACCGATTCTCAGAGGCGACTGCGTTTCTTCCCTCCAAGATAGATAATAAATAACCCGTTAACATGGCAGGGTTCGACCCGAGAGCTAATGAAGTTTATCTCCAGCTTCCTCTTCTAATCGACCAGAGGACCTGGAGCCAAGCCCCCCCCCCCCCCATCATTCCTGACCAACCCTTCTTAAGTCCCCCTCCGGCTCTTCTCACCTCCTTCGAAGCCCGTTAGAGGCGTCCACCAGCCTTAAGGGAGGCCCCGAGGCGACACGCTAGCACTAATGTCCTCATCCTCCTCTTCCCCAACACCAACACTCCAGTCCTCACTGCAGCGGCTTGACGTCGGCTCTGGATTTCTCCATTTGCTAATTGTTCGTTGGCTGCTGATGTCCCACGCCAACGAGAACCTTCACAGTCACCAACAATCTGCACCCTCACCACCACCTATCTCCTCCCTCTCTCCACCATCACCTTCGTTACTACCTATCCAAACAAATCTACTATACCAACTACTAGTTCAATCCCTACGCTAACATCATGCCCACCACTACCATCCCTCCTATCTGTTCAAGCCACCTACAACCTATCCACTACCGACGGCTATATTTCAACCAGCTACAACCTATCCTCTATCCATCCTACATGTGACTGCAACCCCACTGTCTCCTAAAACCTACCACCTTACTTATACTTTTTCCAACACCCTAATATTCTACCAACACCACCATCTTCCAAACACGAATGATCTCTACTTTATCCACAGCACTACCGACACACTCTCTGACCGGCCAGAGCTTCCACCACTTGACCGCAACCTTGCTCAACTAAGAACAACATTCGATGGTTTCACTTCTACCCCCACAGCTCGGTCTGGTACCTTACCTCACCTCTTTTTCTTTCTTTTATCTATACAACAGGACTTTTCAGGACTTTTCTCTCTTGTCTACGTTCCAGAACCTCAATTCCTTTCGGTTTGTTACCCGTAATTCCAGAGGACAACATCTCTTCATTCGTTGAAAGTAATCCAGATCCTTGACACCGTCACTGTGGTCTATGGCGGAATATTGCAGACAACCTTACCCCGCACCTTCGCCCGCTCAGAAGATAACGTTTGCACACTGGCAGTGGTCTGTGTTCGAGAGAGTACGAGTGCCCAGAGAGCGCCAACTCTGGTTTCATCTCACTTGTCTTGAAGGTCCGTAAATACTTGATTTCGAGAGCAACTGTTGCTCTTACGTTCGCTGGAGGTAAAGTCATCAGACGCAATTCCTCTGAGGTTTTTAAACACTGGTTGTCTGGGATATGATTGTGTTCGTTCCTATTCTGTACTCTGTGCTGGGATTTGATTCTTCGTTTCCCACGTAACGAAGTGGTTGAGGCTCTGTAAGAGAGCGTAAGACTTCTAGTGGCCCACCACAAGATTTAATTCAGACTTTTAAGGATACCAGTGGCCCCCCACAAGACTTACTTCAGACTTTTAAGGATTCCAGTGGCCCATCACAAGACTTAGTTCAGACTCTTTTCGTACTTAGTCTAGCATCACCTACACCATCATCCGGCTCACACCTGCCCTGCCATATGCGGCCACCATACCATCATTGCCTCCCTTCCTTCCTCCTTTATTGTCTTCTCCCTCACCCGAGGCGGACTTTTCCATCACATGAGCCATCCCGCAGACAACAAGCTCTTCCATGCCTCTCTCTCTCTCTCTCTCTCTCTCTCTCTCTCTCTCTCTCTCTCTCTCTCTCTCTCTCTCTCCTGGTGTCATGTCCACATGTTCCATCACTCTCAGGTGATGCTGTCACCATTGGTATGCTAATGAATTCGGTCCTCCATCAACTTCCTCTCTCCATCCATCTACTTCTCCACTACCAGATCTACTTCTACATAATATCCCAACCCTCCATAACAACCTACTTCTCCTCTACCAGATCTACTTTTCCACAAAATCCCACCCCTCCATAACTCCCTCTTTTCTCCATAACCATCTTCCACTCTCCTAATGCCTTCACTTGCCCTCCCACCTCATCCACTGCCCCATCTTCTGTAGCGCGTACGCTTGCCCTACCAACCGCCACATTTCCCTCCCTCCTATCACTCCCTCCTGGCCCTCATACCTCCCCCAGCCTTAGGTCAAGAGCTGGGTGATTAGCGCAGAGCAAAATTATTCTATCATTTTGCTGGTCCACGTGGCGGCGGCGATGAGAGTGTTAACATGTTAGCCACCGCCTAATTACCCTTCGTCACTGTAAACAAGCTCGTTACGTACTTGTAAACATGATTAGCCTCCCCTTCCCGCTTTATTAAGAAATCTTTACATGATTAGCAGGTCCGGGAAAGGAGGGGTGAGGGGCGGTGTGTGCGCGAGCGGGGCCCAGCTCCTGAGGCGGTAGTCTCCCCCTCCCACAGCCCCTTAAGTTTCGTCTGTGATTCTCCCTCCCTCCCTTCCTCCTCCTTCTCTCTCTCTCTCTCTCTCTCTCTCTCTCTCTCTCTCTCTCTCTCTCTCTCTCTCTCTCTCTCTCTCGTCCTTCTTCTTCATGGTTCTTCATCCACGACTGCCACTCATCTCTCGCACTGCTTCAACCTGCTGTTCCCTGTGGTGAGTGGCGCCCGACTGGGAAGCATGCTTCTCCTCTTCCTCCCAGGGCCACTCCCATCGACAAGACCCAATTCCCTTTAAACCAGGCCACTCCCGTTGCTTGCTGCGTTCACACTCCCCAGATCACTACTACAACTCCCAGCACATTGAGACTGTCTTAGACCCCAGCAATCCACTGTACTCCCCTAGCTAACGCTAAGTACCACTCCCCCCAACTTACTCCCTCAAACAGAATCAGACTGTAGAAGTTTATTCTCAAGAGAGAAAGGACCCTATCCACAACATGGTGAGGCGCCTACATTACAGTATCATCAGCTGTAACTGGCGTCATACATGTAAGATTTAATCAACAATGGTACATACACGTTCTCTCAATTCCTCGCCTAGCCGACAATTCTTCCTCAAGTCCTCTCTCTCTCTCTCTCTCTCTCTCTCCCTTCTTCCCTCCTACCTACTCAGGTCCATACACAGCCTTTCGGCTCGGAGGAAAAAGAAAAAAAAAAGGGCCTTTAAGGGAACGCCATGTACACACGTAAACAGGTCTGAGAGCATTGTGGCCAAATAATGCCAGAGTATCATTGCTTTTACCCAGCCCTGGCAGTGATGGTGGGTGGAACATAGGCAGAATAAAATTGCCAACACTTGAAGAAGACAACCTCGACTACCGGACACTGGAACAGGACATAATCCAGACGAATGTGAGGGGTCTTTGCCGCACACCAGAGTCTTCCAGGAAAAGAGAGGTCTTTGCCGCACAATCACGGTCTGCCATGAAACGAGGGGTCTTTGCCGCGCAATCATGGTCTTCCAGGAAACATAAATCCACCGTGGTGGAAGAGGTATCGCTGAGCGGAGTCTCCGCCTACGTGGCAGCTAAGCATGAGTCCTCAAGCAAGGATTATGCCTCATTATACATTCATTATCAGCCAGGTTGCACGCCCACTACGCTGCCAACAATACTACTCCCGCACACATGAACGCCAACATCGATCGCTCTTGACATGGGCATCTCAACGCGTTTTACTGGACAGACCTTAAGAGTTGAAGCCACAATAAAGGCCAAGAGAAAAGTACACTTTAAGAGTCACTGGTATCAGCAGTCATACGCTCAAACCCCTTTTGGAATGAAGGCACGACCCGTGAACAAGTTGGTTCGACTCTCTGAATACGACCAGACGACCTATAAAGTACGACTGGCTTAGATTTAGTGGTTCCGTCAGGCTCAAGGGTCTGAGGTCGACCTCACAGCTGGACCCAAGGAAATGAAAGATTAGGTCGAGGTCGAGGTCAGAGCTGGCCTCACCCTGCCATCGGCAGTATCAAGGGCATCACCCACACCCTTCTGAGCAAGCAGCGTGAGGACCCGAGTCATAGCGGCAGCGTGAGGACCTAAGTCATAGCGGCAGCGTGAGGACCTCGAGTTACACACCCGCAGCGTGAGTGGCCTCGGAGCCTGCGTCCGTCCGTCCTCTGCGGTGATGGATGACGTGTTGAAACAGTCTTTTGTCCTCCCGTCTCCCGGCGTCCGCCAGCCTCCAGCCACAGACTGACGGAACACACACACACACACACACACACACCCTCCTCCCCTCCCACCACAACACACTGCTCATTATACCACTTCTTTGACAACGTTTGCTAATTACGACTGGGCTTCTTTGACAATGTCATTATAACTTCCTGATTCATTTTGCTAATTACGTATCTGGCGAAGGGAAATGCCAACTGATGAATTCATGAGGGGAAAAAAAAATGATATGAAATCTTTTCGAAGCTGATAATTCTGATGATGCTGAAAAGACACAACAGGCGCAATGGTTGTTACTGCTGGAGCTGCCCTGTAAGGGTTAGCTATGTTAGGAAGCTCAGCCATCACTTTGTCCACTTCTTGTCCTTCCTTTACAGCATACTACAGCATCGAGCCTATGCCTCCATGCCCTTAACCTAGCATTTAGCCCCTTCCCTTGCCCTTAACCTACCCTTGTGGTACCATAAGCCTCATACCATGCCCTTAACCTACCCATGCAGTACCATAAGCCTCATACCATGCTCCTAACTTAGAAATGCAGTACCATTAATTCCATGCCTTTCCCTTACCTAACCATACAGTAGCATTAGCTGCATGTCCACACGCCTTCATTCAATGCTCCATAAGGAACACTGCGTTTACAAATCATGCTCCAGTAGCACAATAGACGCTCCGTTACTCATTAAGGAAGAAAATGTCGTACGCCAAGAGCACTACAAGCAAGACGACTACAATGGACTAAAGCTAATACTGGAGATAAAAAGCCGCTCACACCCGACGTATATCACTCGAAGCTAAACAACGCTAAAACCCCCACTAAGCCAACATGTCACCATTTATAAGAAATAAAGCCACGCGCCCCTTCCTCCCCCTCAGGCACTATTCCACAAGTAGCGTCTTCATCGCTGTTAATACGAGGCGCATTTACAGCTAACTTTCAGCCTCGGGGGCGAGATAAATCATCCATTATCCCAGGGTCCTTCGCTGTCAGCAGCCGTTCCTCCTCCGCGCCTTTCGTTTTCTTTACCACTCTCCCCATCCGATCCCCAGTGCCTTCACTATTCAGATTTTTCCACTAAATTCTTTCCAGCTTCCCTCTCTCGCTCTCTCTCCACCCCGACGCTGGCTGTACATCACTCAGCAGCTGTGAGCCGAGGTGATCCACTCCAGAGGAGAGGGATGACGAGTCTGGTGGTGTTCCTCCCTTGAAGGCTCCGGAGGCAACACGCAGCGATGATATTGTGAGGTTGGTAGTTGCCTCTTGAGGTTCTGGTAGGAGACCAGGAGGAGGTGGATGAGTTGGAGGTTTGCTGGTAATGATGAGGCAGCAGGAGGAGGGACATGATCGGCGACTGGAAGTGATGGCGCGACAGGAGGCTACAAGAGAAAATCTTTCCTTTAAGTCAGGGTAGGTTCGAAACAATGGAGTAATAGAGATGTTTGTGAGGTTGGTGGCTACAATTACGCCATCATCGCCTTTCCTTTCCAAGTAATGGCGGTTCGTAAACTCCAGCCTTCCATCTTTGAAGAGGCAGTGGTCACTTTCCTGTCCGGTCATGGGACTAAAGGACCCCTAGAGCATTTCCCATATGATATGATTCGTATTTTCTTTTTTCCGAGTCTGTGTCCAAGTTCTCGATTCATTTCCAATTGAAACATGTCTTCGATGAACAGCACGGCATTAGCACAAGTTTACTGTCAGACTTGCGGTTCTCCAGTGCCTCCAGAGAACTTATCACTCATGCTCTGGCATCATCTATCAACGAGGATACTGAGGCTGTGGTTTTGCGCTTGAAGGACAAGCAATTCCAGTATGCTCCAGGCGCAGAACATTCCGACGACAGAAGAGGAGGTACAAGCTGACCAGAGGAATAGTGAGGACGTGAGGACGAGAGGGAAAAAGTTAAGAATGTGTCCTAACTAGTCAGATGTGAGGAACTAGGGACAAGAGGGAACCAGTGAGGAATATGCCCCCAACACCTTCAACCTTCAAGTTACATGTATATCAGAATATTAGATTCTATCCTGTCAAATGTTGTGTTCCCACCTACTTCCAATCTGGTGTAGACATAACACAAACTATATTTCGTAGAACTGTCAGCAGACAAGCAAAACGAAAATTTCGTCCATCGAAGGACAGAAAAAAGGGAGAAAAAAAAAATACCAGGAGATAACAAACAAGATTTCAATGCAATATTTCGATATTCAATTGGAGATTCTGTAAACCCTCTGCTACAGAGGGAATGTGGAGAGGAAAACTAAAGTTGGCTTCAAAACATATGCCAACCACATCAGACTACAAGACTGGAATGTTGAAAGGTTCATGAGATAATCATGACGGACCATCTCACTACCTTCCCCTCACAGCCATGGTCGACAGGATGCTCTGTACCTTACGAGGACGGAGGCAAAACAAATGACAACGTTCTTGAAGATCATTTACTTATCAGAACAGTCTTCTGCTAGTGCATAGGAACTGGTTAAAACCATTCATGGCTCTTAGAGAATCGGCCACAAGCCAAAACTCATCTGAAGCTAAGTAAATGAGACTTTCCACTACAGTGTGGACATCAGAAGTAAGTCGTGATAGACACACTGCCGTATTCCTGCGGGATATTCCTCACCAGCCAAGTTTCGAGGGGGGTTTGGTAGCCTCTAGAGCAGCGGCCATTCAAATCCTGATCCAGCAGCAGCGTAAGATTGCAATGACTCCAGACAAAGCTGAGGAACAGAAGATGAGAACCCGAAACTCATGTGAAGTATACGTGTCTTTATGACACCTCTGTGAGACAGACGAAGTGAAACAGGTTCGAACCTAAGCCTGAACCAACGTTTGATTAATACAAATTACAGTGCTCCAGCGGTGATTCGGTGGTTCAAATCACTGCGGTCTGAAGCGCACCACTAGGAAGGCCATCAATAAAAAGGACGGGATGAAGGGCCACGATTAATGTATGAACTACGGAAGACGAACCATCAATCATAGAGGCCCACTTGAGCGAGGGCGAGCAAGACGGTCCGCGCTGCCCTTAAGAACACGAGCAGAACACAGCACCACAGAAGAGGACGTAATGAGGTGGAGGTTACCACCGCAAGCCTCCCAAGAGATCTACCAAGGAGGCCGAGTGACATGGGTACAACTGATGAAAGATACTCACGTATTAATGATGGGAATTTAAATTGACCGAACCTCCCGGGGCTTCGATGAAAACTTCACCAGTAATTTGGGCATCCCCAGCTCACAGCATCACTGTATTCAAAAGAGCCTGGATCGAGACGCACAGTTTCTTACAGGCATGAAAGGTAGTACGAGGAGGCTGTGGTGAGTGGTTGTGAGGATGTTGAGTGTGTGAAAGGATAGGTATGTGAGGAAGGTCAAACGAATGAGGAGAGGTACTGAGCAGTGTGAGGGCATGTAGTGAGGACTGTGAGGGCAGGTAGTGAGGGATGGGAGAGCAGGTAGTGAGGAGTGTAAGGGCCTGTAGTGAGGAATGGGAGGGCAGGTAGTGAGGGCAGATAGCGAAGATTGTAAGGGCAAGTAATGAGGAAGGTCAGATGAAGTACCTGGGATTGTCAGTGATACTCCTATTACTGAATGTCCGAGGTGAAGGGTGGGAGTGAGGGGCAGTAAAGCACCTTACCTTCGAGGAGGTTCGACGTCCGTTCCAGCAACTCACCTGGAAATAATGAAGAAAAACAACTTGTTAAATGTCGAAAAACGAGCTTTTCAACAAACACACTGTGTATACTTCATATATATATATATATATATATATATATATATATATATATACGAGAGACAAATAATATAAAGAAATATAGAGCTATACCATGCTGACCATCAATCATTCGTGTGTAATCGTTAAAATAATTAAGACTTCGAACCTGTCGTCGCTTGCGACAGGCGAGAGCGAGACACCAGTCGCCATCGGACGCCCCTGTAGCAAATACCTGACTTCACTCGTCAACGGGTGGCAGCTGGGTACCCCCAGCACCGTCTTGTGGCAGCGATGCCACTGATAAGCCCACTTCAGATGCCACTTGCACATGAGGGAGACCGCCAATAAGTGGCGGGGGAGCCATACGGGCGGCACAAGGTGCAGCCAACGTGGCCAGGACCTTTAGTGGTGGCGAGTGATCATCCCTCCCGGTACTGAGTTACGTCATCCATCACCATTCATCCCTGCCGCACTGACGTCAATCACAGCCAGCTGGGGGCTGCTGCTCTGTTGTCACCTACCATTAAGCGCTGGTGATATATACTGATATCGGTAACGATCGGCCGTGGCGGCTTCACAGACACCAGCCACCACCACCACTCGTGGTGGCTTCCTCACTGACATCAGCCACCAGCGGCCGTGGTGCTGCATATGACACCAGCCACCACCTGCCGAAGGTGCTCGCTAAAATCTGCGACCACCTGCCGAAGGTGGTCGTTGACGTCAGTCACCACCAGCCGAAGGTGGTCGCTGACATCTGCCACCACAGGCTCCCGTCCTTTGACTTGGTCTCCCTCACTCTGCTCCTCTTATCTACCTTCCTCTCTGGCCTATTCATCTCCGCATCTGCTGATAGATCAACCCCTCCCTCCTTCCCTATCGTCAACCGTGTCCCTCGGGGTTCTGTATGTCTCCAATGCACCCCTTTTAAAGTCGACGAATTCTCTCCCTTGATATCTCTCCAAATGCACCCACAATCTCACGAATTCATTCTGTATTCCTTCACTTCTCTCAAGCTCGCTCACATCTCTTGTAAAATCGAGGTCTTGGAACGGTTAGCGTTACTGACCGTGACGCATTTACCGGTCGCCCAGGATCGAACACAGACGTTGGCTCGAATCTTGGTTGCGGCAGTCGGTCCACAATCAACCCAGCTGTCCATCCACCCCTAGGGATTTTCGAAATATCATTAATGGGATGGTCTTGATTAAGGCCTCAATTGCCCGTGTCGTCTCAGCTAACAATAATAATAAAAAAAAAACTCAGATTTGGACTGGATTTCCCACTGGGACGGAGGTAACCTCGTTACGTCTAACGACCCTGAAACCCAATTACTACCCATCAATCTTTCTAAAACACATAACAACCCTCCCATCTCCTTCGATAACCTCTGTAGTTCTACAACAGCTAATCTATCTTGGAAACCCCATTTCGCTCCAAAACACTGAACCTACCTCAAAGAAAGTGGAAGTCCTGCAGACATGACGGTAATTCATGTCTTGTGAGCAGTTGCTCCACCAATACCAAAGGACTGACTCGTCCTTGTATCAAGTCCCGTCCCCCACATCCGGGCAGGATCGAACCCCACAAACTCATTTGAGTGATCCGAGTATGAAGCACTGCGAGATATCATCTTCCACTCTGACCTCAAAATCAGACCCGCTTGGCCCACGACGCAATGATGGTTCTTTTTTTTTCCTCGTCTTGTACCAATATAAGTTCGGTGCCTATTCTTAAGATGTAGCCATCTGTATGCCTCCGCTACCAGCTCGTCCACATTACCATCCGACAGACCACTGCAACAGATGACTATCCTGTGGCCATTGGGAACTCTGGGGAGGGTCGTTGTGATGTTTCTTTCTTTCCTCACACCACTAAGTCTAAGAACTCTGTCCCCATTCATGTCTTTTCTATTACTTACCACCTCCACCCATTTTCTTTTTATAATAAAGCAGGTTTTCCACTTCCCTAAATACTCTTATTGAATTAACATCACCATTCTCTCCTCACATTTATATTTTCTTATTATTTTCCAGTTTTATCCAAGACTTTCCTGGGGGTCAATTGCCCCCGACTGCTGTTTTCTACACAGGACGACAGAAAACAGGAAGCCGAGGTTGCTTCACTAAACAGACCCCCTCCACCTGTCACGCACGTCCCACAGAACCAGTCATGAACACTACCATGACGTCAACCAGCAGGTGGTGCAGTGACGTCATCCACGAACAGCCGCAGGTGGTGTAGTGATGATGTCCACAAACCGCCGCAGGTGGTGTAGTGATGATGTCCACAAACACTCGCAGGTGGTACAGTGATCTTGTCCACCAACAGCAGCAGGTGGAGCAGCGACATCATCCACCAGCTGTCACAGGCTGTGCAGCGACGATATCCATCAGCTACCACAGATGGCAAGTGTACATTATCCACCTACTGCCGCAGCTACATCATCCACCAGCTGCCGCAGCTACATTATCCACCTACTGCCGCAGCTACATCATCCACCAGCTGCCGCAGCTACATCATCCACCTACTGCCGCAGCTACATCATCCACCAGCTGCCGCAGCTACATCATTCACCAGCTGCCGCAGGCGGCGCTGTGAGTCTACCAACGTAATATTATAATTCAATTACCCAACGTCTCCCCCAAGGGCAGGCCCTGCCCAGGACTCTCATGAAAATTCATATTTTAGGAAGATTAACCAATTTATGAAACCTCTTTTTGGGCGGACAACATAATATTCTTGAAGCCAAAACTCTCATGAATAAATCTGGGCCAGCCCTTCGTCATGGACCGACTCCGGGGGAAAAAAAAAAATAAATGTGTCTCGACACAAGTAATCCTGAGATATCTTGAGTTGAACTTCGAGGTGAGGCGAGAGGCCAGTCCGTCTGTCCTCGTGACTGCTGCATACGAGGACACGGATACCTCCCCCCAACCTCCTACCAGAGGTGATCTAGATTGCTGCCCAAGAGCTGACCAGAAGCTATCTTCGTCAAGGCCACACTACCACCTGGCAGCTGTTTATAATCACTTCTCAAACTGCTGCTGGACGCTCTTGAATGCTGTGGAAACTAAAGAATTCTTATACGAGGTGACTTTTATATAATTCTTTTTTCTCTGGGGAAAGACATGTTTTCTTGGATGAATGGAAAGGGGGAAGAACGCGAGTCTTCCAGACCCTTCCTTCCGTCTCAGTAAAAGTTGTTGACGTCAAGAATCACAAACATTCTCTGTAGAAAAAATAAAAATTCCCGTGGAAACTGAATCTTACAAGACACATATCTGTCAAATGAATAGATTAGAATCGTCCTTAACTTTTCACTCGGATTATTCCCATTTCCCCTCAGCAGGATAAAACACCAAATAATCCGAAAACGCTGTGAAGACTCGCATCTGAAAGTCTAATTCAAACCAGCCTTTCCCAAACGCTAACCCACTCGCTTGAAAAAGGCAACATTCCGAGAGAAGAGGCGCGCCAACTCTTCAGGAAGACTCTGCGAGATTCTGCAGGACCCAGACTCTGCGCCTACTTCCTCTGCCCTCCACGGCCACGTCCTCCTGTGGCCGGCCATCTGGGACGTCCTGCTGCCGCCCTCCGGTCCCTCCGTCATCTGGAACCATTAGTCTTGTGCCCTCCTCCTCCACCAGCTTTACACCTACCAGCCATCACGGTTCCCTAACACCTGTCACCAACACCTCCAGCGTCATGGGGTGGCCACACTCACCTCACATAGCCTCGATTTCTGATGCTATATCGTCTAGTGGTGTTTAAAGATATACTTTCCTGTCCTACGTGTAGCACAAGTTGCTGCACCAAATATCTAATCGGCTCATTCTTCAAGCATAATCTCATTCTTTTGCCACTTTCCAGCACCGCCATTATCTGGCGTCATCTTCCAAAGGCGCTATATTCTGTTGCCACCTTCCACCACCACAATTCCAACAGAGGCACCTTCCATAAGCTCTATATTCAGCCACCGTCACACTCCATTCTCATTTTTCACAGCCGCCACACTCGGCCCGTCGCCACCTCCCGCAGTCCTGCTGCCATCACCAGCACCATCTTCTGGCATAATTCCTTACCATCCTCCTTCCTCCCACCGACCCTCCTCTAGCCTCTTCCCAATATCTTGTCTTGCTCGACAGCCAGCCCCATCAGGTCCAGGTGCCAGTCTTTAGCCCAGAATTTCCTCTAGAATTTGGTAAACCTGTACGGTATATATATCGCCCGCTCCATCAACCCCGACCTCTGTCTTCATAAATAAGGCGAATCCGCCTACATTACCAACCAACAGTGTCTCCTTTGATAGTATCGTCCGTATCGAAAATTTGTTCCTGAGACAACTTAGAGCTATTTATCCGTACTCGAAACGCGGGGGAAAACGTGGGCGTAAATATTCACGGGTAAAATGTTTAGTGGGCGTGCGAGAGTGATGGTATTGGAGGCGCCATCCATTCTTACCCAGCATCTGGCTGGCTGGCCCACGAGAAAACGACCGCTTGGAAACTTTACCACCGCCTCCCGCTTGCTGGAGGGGATCACAACCCCGCCCCACACTGGCTCCAGCACCAGCTGCCTTCCATCGTCAAGAACCAGCCACCTGCTGCGTGGAGGACACCTTCGCCCACGCCAGTAACCTGACGGACGGACACCCCCCCACCTCCAAATCCACACCAACACGCCATCCAACACGGAAACGCTTCTGACTAAAACAGAGGATAAATGATTCAGGACGAGCTACAAACATAGGCGAACCTCCTGAGCTCTGTGGTCGGTACATTACACCAGTATTACCAGGTCTCCTCCTCACGCTTTCATCGTCCCTCAGGCACTACACCGCAATAATATGAGCTAACTGACCTAACTCCCTCCGATTCCCTCGGCCGGACCAGCGTGAGCCTCCCACTCTTAATTAATTAGAAGGCAGGCATGTGGGTAGGTCGGGAGGCAAGTGGCTGGTGGTAATTCAGGGGGAAACCACTTCATTATCACATTTCAGACGTCACTGTGTTTCCTCTAAGCAGGTACACAACACTGTTTAGACGACTTAATGAGACTCTTTTCTTAGTGTCCGCCATCGTTCAAATGAGAGACTATCTTACTGCAGGCTGGGGAGGAAAAGCGATATCAAAAAGAAAAATTAATGCTCTGAGGGATGTTATTAATCTCCCCTAACGTCTACTGCCCCGAGCAGTCTTAGGACAATCATTCGGAAAGAACACGAACTAAAATATTTTGAGCTAAAGACGAAGTGGAATCAAACACGAGAAGATTAATCTACCATAATAACTCCACGCAAAGAGAACTAACCCTCACAAGGTTCCACAAACTGGTTCATCAGACACCTTGATGTTACTACCCAACTTCTACTGGGCTACGGATGCTCATGGAAGTTTGCCTCTTAATAGCATTGTTCTATCCCAGATACTTGGAAAATTACCCTAACTTTGCTCATCGTAAATACTCCACTTGATATAAATCTTGAGACGTCATCCATCCGTTGTTTTTCACCATTTCTAAACAGTTCCCTTGTTATACAAATGGATGAAGGTTCATTCATAGCTGTCCAAATGCTTGTTCATCTGTAAACAAAGCTGACCAATCCTTGGTAACAAAGCTGACCAATCCTTGGTAACAAAGCTGACCAATCCTTGGTAACAAAGCTGACCAATCCTTGGTAACAAAGCTGACCAATCCTTGGTAACAAAGCTGACCAATCCTTAGTAACATAGCTGACCAATCCTTGGTAACAAAGCTGTCCAATCCTTAGTAACATAGCTGACCAATCCTTGGTAACAAAGCTGACCAATCCTTAGTAACATAGCTGACCAATCCTTGGTAACAAAGCTGACCAATCCTTAGTAACATAGCTGACCAATCCTTGGTAACAAAGCTGACCAATCCTTGGTAACAAAGCTGACCAATCCTTGGTAACAAAGCTGACCAATCCTTGGTAACAAAACTGACCAATCCTTGGTCACAAAGCTGTCCAATCCTTGGTCACAAAGCTGTCCAATCCTTGGTCACAAAGCTGTCCAATCCTTGTTCACACAATCCTTGCTAACATTTTCCTTTCTATGCAACTCGTGATCGAACCACTGAGGCCCAGTCCCTGCTGGACATTTTTTTCTCCCTCTTTTCCGCCACCGACCACAAGATGGGTCAGAGTGCACGACAAATCTCTCAGCTCTTGCGGTAAAAATCAAATCAATCTACGTCAAGACCAAGTTGTCTTCTCTCCTACATCCACGTCCCCTCCGGATAGACTTCCGTATGGGTTTCTATCACTTCCTCTATGGTCCCATGAGGCTTGAACGCTGTGTAATCTTTTGGTCCACTCTGCAGGACGACGACGAGTCTTCCACAACTGACCAGTCGTCACCAAACAGCCTTCGAGGCCGCACTACTTCGTTAAGCCCGTGGATGAGTGAATGAATCCTCGCAAAATCATTATAATCAGGTCAACGGACGTAGGACAATTAATCATCAACGTAACACTCATGATCAGATCAGCCACTGCATAGATCACCGAAGCAGCATTTTCATCCGATAAGCGTACCCGTGACTGAATCAGTCATTACAATAACAGTCGTTTTTCCAAGTATTCAAAACAGGCGCAATCGCATTCTAGCAAAGAATAGGAGTCATCAAATCAAGCCTTCTGGACGTCAATGGACTCTTCCCCCTATGTACTGAAGCCTCAACATACATCCCTGCTTGGTTGGACTTCCTTGCTACGAGTCCCTGTGTATCAGTTCGAGGCCTCGCTCATCAATGTGTGTTCCGGACCTCAAAGAACCCCAACCAGTCGTGAGGCCTCATAAGTCACCCCCGTTCAAGTGTCCCAGACTACATCGAACTCCTCTTGTAGCTCGCGAGCCTCGTGAGTCGTTATCAATTGAAGCTCTCCGTATCACGGAGAACGTTTCCTGTAGTCGAGGCCTCACGAGTCCTATGGTAAGGCCTCACGATTCATCAGTTCGAACCTTCCCAACGGCAGCGAACACTTATAATGAGACCCCACGAGTCATCAGTTCGAGCCCTCTAAAGCAATATCAACCCCTCTTACGGTGAAACCTTACGAGTCATTAGTTACATTCCTACGAACCGCAGCGAACCTACCTATAGTAAAGCCTCTTGAGTGAAACCTCATGAATCATCAGCTGGAACTCCTCCGAACCACAGTGAAACACTCACGGGCAATGAGTCCGAACTCTTCCCACCACAACGAACCAGTCCTTTGGTGAGGCCATATAATAGCGTACAGTTCTCGCTCACTGAGGCTCCTGGTAGGGTTAAAATGTATATATATATTCATAGGCAATCTAGGTCTTGATTTGTCTATTAGCGAGTCATTACCATGGCGTCAAGTATGTTCTCTCGGAACATAATCATTCAGTATATTCATGTTCCATTTAAAACGCATAGTGTTGTGCTCTGAAAAAAAAAAAAAAACTCGAATACAGTAAGACTATGAGAAGTTCACAAAACTAAGGAAAAATAAAAAAGCTTCTACAGATATTTCTTAAATAAGCGAAACAACAAAATACGAACCCCAAAACGGTTCTTGAAAAATATTACGAAGCAACCGGTGCTGGCATCGCGTCGAGACAGAACAAAATTACGAATCGTTATTTTCCATTTTGTTTTCAGGTCAACTGACACCGCTGGAGAAGACTGCAAGCGAACGAGGAACATCACAAGTAAAATTGGAAGACGGGTACACAACTTTTCAACTAACAAACCACAACACGGTGTTGTAAATCAGGCTATTCCCGGTGGCTTTCGACCACAAGATCTCAGTTAGTCAAAGAACTTTCCTTGAGTCCCTTCTCTTCCTCGATCTCTTATCTTGACGTAAACAAAATCATAACGCCACATCTCTTGCAGACGATAAGAGATCAAGTACGAAAACATCACCAGAGGAAAACGAAAATACAAACTGTATCCTTTGTATCCTGTGACATACATGGTGTCTTCTTCCGTTGGACAGAGTGAAAATATTAAAAGACAAGATAGAGAAAACCCAGTGATGACATTTTTCAAGGTATCAATTAAATCTACATTTGGGAAATCCTTGATGGCATGATCCCCAACCTACATTCAAAATGATTCCCTTTTGGCACGACAGGCGTGGAAATGTAAAAAAAGAAAGAAAAAAATTACCCCTAAAATCGAAAAGAAAAATACCACTAAGACTATTCAACCTATTGCCTGCAGCCATTACAAACACTGAGATACACATTTGAGAAAGTTAAGAAAGTCTCCCCCGTAATAAGTGTTTACAAAGTGGAAATACCATACGAGCCAGACTGTGGTGGTTCCGTGGGCGTGCAGGACACGGCTTAACAACACCTTTGGCAACCAACCAATCCACCTCAGTAGAAGCTTGGACTCGACCCAAGTTGTTGGTGTCAGAAGATCTCTCAAGACTTTCCAGGTAGCCTCCTGGGGCGAGACATCGGCTTCAGACTCACTTCGAAGTACATTTCGAGATAATTCAGCCTAGGGGATTTGCTAAGGGGACCGAAGAAGACGCGGAAGTCAGTCATGTCCCCTACTTTACAAAAACATTTCAGAAGCTTCACACGGACTGTTTTCTTGTCTTGATAACTTCCCTACATTTTAATTAGCTGTCAGGAAACTTGTTCCTCTTTACCAGGGAGGGGGCTGGTGGGGTCCAGTGTTGTCCACTAAGGTCTGGTAAAGGACACGAAGGGGCTAATGGGGGCTTCTAGGGCTTGTATCTTTTGGGGAATTTGATGATGCGTGATAAGCCTCAGTGGGATCTTATAAAACTTGGTGAGGTGAGACAGGAGGATCTGGTGTGATTTCGTAAAGTCTGGCGCAGCCTTGTTAAGTCTGGTTTGAACTAATAGCCTCTCTGAGTTGAAGGATCTGGAGGAGATGGGCGTTCTCGGCAGCATCTGTTGGCTTTGGAAGGGTATGGGAGGTGAGGAGGAGACTGGTGGGGAGGGGTAGTGCTTGGTGTTGTGTCAGCTGAGGCTGCTGGAGTCTATGGTTAGGCGTGGTAGGTGTTCAGAAGGGTCTGTTGAGTGTTAATGAGGTCGAACAGAGCTCTAGTGTCTGTTAAGATGTCCTTTTACGACGATCATTTCCTCCAGAACGATGGAAGCTGAATTTCTTCACATCGCAATAAAATTAATCACTTATCAACCCTCGCGGTGTTTGTTCGGTTTCTGATAACGAACGTCTACTTCGATTAATATTTTGGTACAGCATTTGAGACCATCCACCAACAGCCATATTTTACACCAGTTCTGTCGGCGAGTTGGAGAGGAACTACATGGAATGCTGTCCTCCCTTCCAGGGTCTCTGGAAGACGTCTTCAGAGGGAGGAGGTAATCATGTGGAAGCCTTCCGCCTCCCGCCGACGACCTGCCACTTTCTGATCAATTCCAGAGTTTCCTTCTTCAATACCAGTTGGGGAACTTTTATAACAAGAGACGCTGACGGTATTGGTCAGTGATTTCCCGGAATTGCTTTCATTCCTACTTTATCTGGCTCGCGGGGGACGATGGAAGTGGCTCGCAAACTTCCCTCAGAATGAGGCTAAAGGCAAGCATTTTCTTCGGCACAGAAGTTATATCATTTTCCTGATATGTAAACGATGATAAGTTGTTGAATCGCGCGCCAGAGCTGAGCGCCTGGATTCTTTCTTTCTAGGCCGTTCCTGGAAATATCCTCTGGAAGAATGAGGAGACCTCAATAACTAAGAAAGAACCAAAAGGTTATGGTCTTGTCAGATGAAAGGTCACTGTGAACATTGTGATCCACACAAAGCTTTCCCTGTCTATCTCATCTGAGTATATTTAATGGCGCTTCAAATGTCGCCTCCATAACACATACATCAGTCCTACAAATGACGTTTATATAACCTCTTACGACACATTCCTGCTATTCACAAGTTCCATCAGTTCGGTTAACAATATTTATCATTTTCGATCTACCGGTTACTCGCTCGTCGCCTTGTATTAAGCAAGACCATAATACGTTTGACCCGGTCTTTCGAACTGGCCCTTAAAAGTCAAACCTTTTCCGCAGAACATCCAGGTCAGGAGACCCGCCCATCTCCTTCCTCAACTCCCGACACCAGAAGGGCCGCCGGAGTCCTGCGGCTTCAACTGTCGTTACAAAATTTCTCACTTGTCTTATTCTGATGCGGCACAAAGGGAGCGACTCTGTGTCAATCCAGTTCCCTGCGCCAGTCTTCGTGGAGATGGGTCGAGGTCTGGAAAAGGTCTGGAAAGCTTCCGGAGGGATCTCCTCCAGGCAGACCTGCTGACGCCGCCAATCAGAACAGTAGCACCTGTTTGTCTTCCAGAGTTCCCTCACTGTCGGCTGCACTAATTTACATGCTGAATTCTGGGACTCACACGGCGGGTTACATGGCGCGAGTCTACACGTCAATTTACATATTTTCATAATTACGCAAGTTTACATTATATTCTCTCACACCAGTTTACAATACACTCTCTCACACCAGTTTACAATACACTCTCTCACACCAGTTTACAATACATTCTCTCACACCAGTTTACAATACATTCTCTCACACCAGTTTAAATTCTATTCTCTCACGCCAGTTTACATTATATTCTCTGAGGCAGTTACGCCAGATGTAATATTTTCAGAATCTGTCACGATAGTTCATGCAACGAATTTCGAGTTCGCTGCATCAGTTTTATGCAAAGAGAAAAAAAACTTCTAAAGGCGTCGCAACAGCGGCAAAAGTTCAAGCAACAAGTTCACAGGCAATATATAGTCGATCCAAATTCCTGTGTGTGTGGCGTGCGTGCGTGTGTGTGTGTGTGTGTGTGTGTGTGTGTGGGTGTGTGTGTGTGTGTGTTACCTCACATCACACCTGTGGAGGTAAAAGGTGAGGAGCAGGGGGCCTCGTCACCTTTATCACCTGCTTATCGCATCTCAATATACTTTACTGTGAAATAAGACACACACACACACACACACACACACACACACACACACCACATACACCACAGAGGTGCAGTAGCCAGTAACAATAAAGTTCATATTCCCGCCCAGGTTCTGTAATGCCTGACCTCGGCCCCCGAAGCACGACGGTACGACCCTTGAGCACCAC
Organism: Panulirus ornatus; assembly: GCF_036320965.1. Classification (NCBI taxonomy): domain Eukaryota; kingdom Metazoa; phylum Arthropoda; class Malacostraca; order Decapoda; family Palinuridae; genus Panulirus; species Panulirus ornatus. The sequence goes on from NC_092232.1 coordinate 52,618,202, forward strand.
GGCAGGAATAACTCATGGATGATGATGATGACCTGACCTTTGACCTGGCCCTTACAAAGGTCAGGTCGTCGTAACGAAAATTCGTCCGCATTTCATGGTCAAGACATCATTAAAACTGAAATGAAGCAATTTATGAAACAGCCATAGTCCACACAACGAAAACAAACGAAAATAAAATTCGCGTCAATTTATACAGAAATGATATTAATGTCCTCACAGAACACGGAGCAGCGGGGTTAGAAAGCTGACCCTAAGGCAAGCGAAGCGTCACCTACACTAACAATAGTCTGACTGCTTATCACTGGGGATAGAAACCTGTCCTTGAAGGCAGTGTAGGGTAAGGATAGGTAAATCATTCTAGTTCTACACTGGCCAGCTGACACCACTGCTATAACAGAGATATATATAATACATCGTTCCCACGTATGCTCCAGGTTTGAAACCCACACCCATAATTTCTACCGAAATATGTTTCATATCCGTACTATAAATATGTTTCATATCCGTACTATAAATATGTTTCATATCGGAACTATTGAAATACTGTGAAACCCTGAAATTCGCCGACCGGTGCAAGACTCAACATTTATTACTTTTATTTTCTCTATATATTTTTTTTACTCTCAAACAATTTTTTGTTTACAATACCAAATATGTATAACCTTTATGTCCTACGACGAGGCAGTTATCGTGTTATTGCTATAACTACAATCACTGGTATTGTTATGATAACTACAATCACTGATATTGTTACGATAGCTACAATCACTGGTATTGTTGTAATAACTACAATCACTGGTATTGTTATAATAACTACAATCACTGTTATTGTTATGATAACTGAAGTAACTGGCATTGTTACGATAACAGCAGTCACCGTTATCATGATAACACCAGACGCCTGTAACACACTGCGACATCACCTTCTGAAAAGAGATCATGTCAGGTACATCCCATTCCTCCCCACCATGTCACCGTCCTCACCCCACTCCCACAGCAGTGTTCACCTAACCTCCCCACAGCCCAGGAACACCTAGAAGCGGCCTCTCTATACTCCCTCAACACAGCAACTCCCTCTCCCACAGTTCGTCACATGGGGGTAAACCCTCCTCCCATACATTGCTGAAAACTCCCTCACCTTCCCACCACACTAGTGTATATATATATATATATATATATATATATATATATATATATATATATAGTGCTACCGACGGCAGCATAGCACTGTAGTAGTAGACGTTCGTTCACACCCTCACAGGACATCCCACCTCTTCCCCCTCTTAACTCAAGGATTGGAAATAAGCTGTTCGAACACCAGGAGACAGATGTGAACCACTCTGTTGACTGGCTTATTCCCATACGTCACTGGTCTAGCTATGAAATACTTACCTCGTAGACTCGTATCACACCCTCCTGGTGTCGGGGGCTTCACTCTAACCCCCTTTAGCTAAGCCACTGAGTAGCAGACTGACTGCCTCCGGCTGTCCACTCTTGCTGTACAGACTCAGCATCAAGTCGGGTAACTTGATCACATTCATCAGATGTCAAAATACGGACTCTACCGCAGTAAATGACGACCATGTCTTGCGGGATTTGTGATCTGGCAGGCATGGAGGATGAGGCATGGGGCCACCAGGAGAGCATGGGGAAAGAGAATTGGAAATAACTAGTTCATGGATGAGGTCCGTGGAGCAGTGTACTCGTGGTGGCAAGGATGGGCCCTCGAATTCCATCTGACTGGCCCTTCATTGTGGCGCTGAGAGGCTAAAGTTGGTGAGGTGTACACCAGGCAAGTGAAGCTGTATGCTGCTCCTTGACGTATACAGTGAAGAGAGGGGAGTCGCCTCTCTCCCTCTCTCTCTGTTCCACATCCTCAACTGAGGTGAGCTGAGTGATGGTGTGAGACGAGGTGAATTTTAGCATCAATGCTCATGTGATGCAAGGTGAATTTTAGCATCAATGCTCACGTGATGCAAGGTGAATTTTAGCATCAATGTTCATGTAATGCAAGGTGAATTTTAGCATCAATGTTCATGTGATGCAAGGTGAATTTTAGCATCAATGCTCATGTGATGAAAGGTGAATTTTAGCATCAATGCTCATGTGATGCAAGGTGAATTTTAGCATCAATGCTCATGTGATGCAAGGTGAATTTTAGCATCAATGCTCATGTGATGCAAGGTGAATTTTAGCATCAATGCTCATGTGATGCAAGGTGAATTTTAGCATCAATGCTAATGTAATGCAAGGTGAATTTTAGCATCAATGCTCATGTAATGCAAGGTGAATTTTAGCATCAATGCTAATGTAATGCAAGGTGAATTTTAGCATCAATGCTCATGTGATGCAAGGTGAATTTTAGCATCAATGCTCATGTGATGCAAGGTGAATTTTAGTATCAATGCTCATGTGATGCAAGGTGAATTTTAGCATCAATGCTCATGTGATGCAAGGTGAATTTTAGCATCAATGCTCAAGTGATGCAAGGTGAATTTCAGCATCAATGCTCATGTGATGCAAGGTGAATTTTAGCATCAATGCTCATGTGATGCAAGGTGAATTTTAGCATCAATGCTCATGTGATGCAAGGTGAATTTTAGCATCATGATGACGTGATGCAAAGCAAAGTGAATTTAGCATTATGTTAGTCTTAACATGAAGCGAGGAGCGTGTGGGAGAGCTGTCATGTCAAGTGATGTGACAATATATAATACTGGTGTAGAGCATAATGCTTGGTGTAGCCCTCTAGTGAGGTGAGTGTAGCATAATGCTAGGTGTAGCCTTTAGTGAGGTGGGTGTAGCATAATGTTGATGTAGCCTCTAGTGAGGTGGGTGTAGCATAATGTAGGTGTAGCCTCCAGTGAGGTGGGTGTAGCATAATGCTAGGTGTAACCTCTAGTGAAGCGGGTGTAGCATAATGCTAGGTGTAGTGTCTAGAGCGGTAGGGTGTAGCAGGACTGTGATGTATGTAATGTTACAACTGACAGCTACTCTGGATCAATGTGAGGCTGGGAGATGCAGGCAGGCTTCCATGTGTTGTGTTGTGTTGTGTGTGTGTGTGTGTGTGTGTGTGTGTGTGTGTGTGTGTGTGTGTGTGGGCGGTTGGGCGGGCTGGTGGGTGGCAGGCGCAGTAAACTACCCCAACACACCTCGTAAATTCCCCTTCCAGGAGAACTCAACAACAATTTTGAGTCATATTTCCTACTGTCAAAACAGTTTCCCCCACCCCACCCCACCAGGAAGACCCTCCCCCCCCTTTTCACCCCCCCCGCGCCCTTCCCTCCCCCCACCAGTCGACCCCCACCAGCCCACCCCACTCCCTTGGCCTCCAGGTCAGCCAGCACATCCGGCCGACCTCCAACCCTCTGCCTCCACCCCCAGCCCTCCCTTCTCGCCAGCCTTCAACCCCATTCCCCTTTCCCCATGGCTGGCCCCATCCCCCCAACTCACGAGAGCCTCCAACTCTACAACCATCCACCCCCCACCCTCACTAAACATCCCCCATCCATCCAATGATCCCCCCTTTGTCTTCAAATACACCCCACTGGCCTCCAGCCTAGCCTCCTCCCTCACCCCCATCAGATCAAACTCCACACAATGACCCCCCTTCCCCTCCCCTCCCCCCATTTCCCTGGCCTGAGGGCTCATCTCTGATTTCAGCATCTGTCATGTTCTGCCTCACATTCCCCTCCTGCGCCACCGTCATGCTCTCCCTCATTTTCCTCTCTTACTGTCATGTTTTGCCTCACATTCCCCTCCTGCTCCACCGTCATGCTCACCCTCATATTCCTCTCTTACCTTACTGTCATGTTCTGCCTCACATTCCCCTTCTGCGCCACCGACATGCTCTCCCTCATATTCCCCTCCTGTGCCATCGTCATGTTCTCCCTCACATTCCTCATCTCACTCTACTTATGACACTCATTTCCACTCATTTTCTCATCGACGTAGACCACCACAGGCTAACCTAAAGCCAAGAGAAAAAATATCAACCCCTCATTTACACCATCCTGGTTAAAGTTAACACATGGAACGTTAATATTAACATGCAGAGTATACTTACAGTTAACCAGTGGCTATGGACCATACGATCAAAGAAGGAAAGTCTGGCGTCATCAAACGTTAAGATATAAATGAGAGAGAGAGAGAGAGAGAGAGAGAGAGAGAGAGAGAGAGAGAGAGAGAGAGAGAGAGAGAGAGAGAGTATAAAATACAGTAGTAGATACAGCAGTGTGGCACATTAAGAGGATATACAACATGCAATAAAAGCGTCACAGGTTAAAAACGAAAGACCATTCATAAGGGTATAAAACTGCGTCCCTCCCTCTAAACACGTCCACTTTCCATTTACTCGTCCCTCCTCCACCCCTATTAACCCTCTTTCTTCCCCTTCCTCCTCTCATCCTTCTCCTCTCTCTCTCTCTCTCTCTCTCTCTCTCTCTCTCTCTCTCTCTCTCTCTTCCCCCTGTTCTCCCTCTCTCCCTTCTCACCCTCCCCTCCAGAGACGCCCCGGGAAAGGCAGTTTCCGGGGTGCTTCGGGAAATTGAGGGGAAATTGTTGACTGACAATTCTGAATAGGTCTTTGAAAAATCAGAAATTTTCTGTTTTTTTCCCCCTTTTTTTTCTATCTCGGGTAAGGGGTGGGTTGGAGAGGGTATGGGGGGATGAGGGAGGGAAGGGGAGGATAATAAGGGAGGTTTTAAGGGAGGGAAGGGGAGGATAATGAGAGAGGTAAGGGAGGGAGGGAGGGATAAAGATGAAGGGGGAGGAGCGTCCGTCCAGAACCCGTGGCGTCACTGGGCATGGCCTTCATGAAACTGAGTCTCCACCACTGTCTCCCTCAAACGCCAGAACTCACACGTGCACCGACTCCCCTCGCCCACGGATCACTCCCCAGAGGGACTCTACAAAACCACCCCGCCCCTCCTTCCCCAATGTCCCCACCCCACACGGATTTCTATTTCCCCTAAGAAGATTCCCTACAGCAGCCCCGGATTTCTAACAGCGTCTAGGGATTCCCTGTCTACGACCCTGGATTTCTGAGGCCACGGATTTCTGACAATGACCCACGGATTTATCGCCGCGACAACGTATTTCTAATGGCAACCAAGTATTTCTAACACTGACCAAGTATATCGAGCAGCGACCACGTATTTCCACCACCGATCACGGATTCCTACCCGAGGCTACGGATCTATTTCTGTGGCCGTCGATTTCTACCATCGGCCACGGATTTCTGACAATGACCCACGGATTTATCGCCGCGACAACGTATTTCTAATGGCAACCAAGTATTTCTAACACTGACCAAGTATATCGAGCAGCGACCACGTATTTCTAACAGCAACCACGTATTTCTCACAGCGACCATGTATTTCTAACAACGACCATGTATTTCTAACAGCGACCATGTATTTCTGACAGCAACCATGTATTTCTAACAGCGACCATGTATTTCCAGATGTGACTAAAAACTTCTGAACGCGACACAGACTTCGTAACTGCACATAATACGCTGGTCTTCGGGCGTCGGGCCCACCTCGAAACATCACTCTCTATCATTCATGTTCTTGTAAGTTCCACTCGACCACAGGCATTAGTCATGTTCTTGTAAGTTCCACTCGACCACAGGCATTAGTCATGTTCTTGTAAGTTCCACTCGACCAAAGGCATTAGTCATGTTCTTGTAAGTTCCACTCGAACAAAGGCATAGTCATGTTCTTGTAAGTTCCACTCGACCAAAGGCATTAGTCATGTTCTTGTAAGTTCCACTCGACCAAAGGCATCAGTAATGTTCTTGTAAATTCCTCTCAACTAAAGGAATCAGTCATGTTCTTGTAAGTTCCTCTCGACCAAAGGAATCAGTCACGTTCTTGTCACTTCCACTCGAGTAAGGAAGAGTTCTCGAGGGCAAGCTTGGCATACTAGCCTTCCATTTAATCCCAAGAGCGTATCCCTATATCCCGCCGGCTCTCCCAATACAACAAGACCCCAGTAATATCTGACTGTCCTAAGTACTTCTGTGGTTTGATCCGGCAAATCCGGACTGCTATCGGTATGAATCATTTCCACGTGCGGGATCGGATACGATGTGAAGTAAGGCTTGAGACCTTATACACACAGCAGTTATTGGAGAGCGGGTCAGACGTAAGATCATGAACAATGTCAGGTCTGTGAATCGTGCATGATATATTAAAGCCTATACACCTGTCATGGATTCCTCCATGCACGTCTGGGTTGATTCTTACTCACGATTTGAACATTATCATATCCATCTAGGAATGAGATTAGACCTCCGCAATTGGTGTTAGTGAAGAGGTCAACTATATATTCTTGATTCGAAAGTTAAGGTCTCCACCTAGGCCATAAGGTTCAGTATGTCAGTGGCAGTTGGGTAAATCTGTATAGTGGAGAAGGTTGTGGATCTCTAATACCATACGCATCCTTTTGGATCTCATACACTTGGCAGTGGATCCTATAAACATAGCTTGGATCCCACACGCAAGAGCTTGAGCCTCAAACGCATGGCTGTGGATCACACATTCTTATGGCCCAAGCCATCAAACGCCCTGTATTGAAATCTATACAAGAAGTCTTTGATTTCTCATGCCATAGATTCTGTGCTCATGAAAAGAGGATCCCAGAGGCACGGCCACACCGTAGATCGCAGACAGAAGGTCATGGATAAGGCAGGAACGGACGAGTCACACGTGATGTGAAGTACAAAACTGCACAAGTATAAACACCGCCTCTTGATCGCCAACGTCCAAATACGAAGAAAGACGTGCACCCACCACCTTCCCGGACACTCCAACTACGGGGCTGAGGTCCCCATAAAATACGGTGACAGCCTTGCAAGCCAAGGCGACAAGCTGGACCCCTCAATCCTTCAGGTTCGACTTTTCAAGAGACTTGGGTGTGAAGGCTTGGATCAGGCCATTATAACCCATGGGTCGCGCCGTCGTGTTCAAGGAGGTTAAAAAAAAAAAAAGAAGAAAGAAAAAAGGCCGAGGGGATCCACTTTCCAAAACAGAGCCAAAGGAGCAACTAAGGCCACAGACCTGACTCCACAGCCAAAGTCCCGATCCTACAGATAACACCACAGACCTGACTCCACCACCACCACAGACAAAGTCTGGATGCCACAAACTGACCCTACACACAGACATGACCCTTCAACCACAGCCAATGACCCCTGATGCCACAATCATCGTCCCGCAGACATGACCCTCCGGCAACAGCAATGGAAAAAAAAAAAAGAAAAAGAACCGACTCAGGAGAACCGGTTCCCCCCCCTCAGACAGTCGATATTTTCCAGCCCCCAGAGAGAGAGAGAGAGAGAGAGAGAGAGAGAGAGAGAGAGAGAGAGAGAGAGAGAGAGAGAGAGAGAGAGAATTTGGCGCGAGGATGCGGAGGCTATGATTTTTAAGTAATCCCCAGAATGGGCTTTAGCAGTGTCAGCTGAGGCTGTTGTCAGGGTGTTAGTGAGAGGAGAGGAGAGGAGAGGAGAGGAGAGGAGAGGAGAGGGGGGGGTTTGGGTTGTCGGTGGTGGCACTAACCCTGTCCTAACACGTCCTCACCGTAATATCCAGTTCTCCTCTCTTTCTCGCAGCCCTATATTGGTAGGGAGACACGGCTGTCTCTCTCTCTCTCTCTCTCTCTCTCTCTCTCTCTCTCTCTCTCTCTCTCTCTCTCTCTCTCTCTCTCGACTTCCATCGTTTCAGGGTGCAGTGCTCGTATGGCGCTTTTACAATACCTCACCCCTTTCCTCTGCTCTCCTTGTACCCTTCCCTCTCCCCATTAATCTTAATTCTTCCCCTTTTCTACTCCCTCCTTCCTTCCTGTTCGGACTTCTCCTCCCCTGTATTTCCTCCTCAATCTCCCTTCCCTTCTCCCTCCTCTTCCCACTCCGTTATCTCTGGTTCTTCCTCCTCACCCTCCGCGCATCCCAGCCTCCCCTCCCCTCGGCCTCACCACCGTGCCTCCCGCCCCTCCTCCCCTCCCTGGTCTGTACCTGCCATTCACCACATTACCACATTAGCAACTCAGCGTTCGCCACAACGCTATAATCTCCTTGTCAGCCGTTTTCTCTCTATCCTGCCTTCCTGAAGTGCCCCCAAACACCCTCATGAAGCTCCGAAATCTACTTCTTCTCCATCGTCCCCTTTGATATTTTTTTTCCCTCTCCTCCGCCCTCTTCAATCACTTAACTCCCCCTCTACTCACCTCACACCATGTTCAGCTGTCACCTGCCGTCCATAAGCTGCCCACACGGATCATCCCTTGAATATCCTGCTTGGACACTCGCCGTGAAGTGGAAGCAAGTGCTTCAAAACTCTATTTCTGCCTCACCATTCTATTTGTGCTTCACCACTCTTATTTCTGATTCACCAATCTATTTCTGCCTCACCATTCTATTTGTGTGTGTGTGTGTGTGTGTGTGTGTGTGTGTGTGTGTGTGTGTGTGTGTGTGTGTGTGTGTGTGTCCTGCATGGTTAAGGCCATAAGGGCGTGCCCCCAACTGAAGCAATTCTTCTCGGTGTCAGGCCGAGAGAGAGAGGAAGTAAACGAGTCATCGTCTAGTGTTTGTGTCTCCCAGACTGACGTAAAATAGTTCAGGTGGTGATCCTGGTGAGGTGAGGGACTGGCATCACGTCTGGACATTGTAACTGCTTCCCAGATACAAGATACTGTGGCTGGCTTCTCTATTCAGGACGAAGAACAAAGAAATACATTTTTTTCCCTTGTTAAGCATAATCAACAGAACTCTTTAATTAATATTCATGAAGTGCTACTGGTTTCTGGTGTGGCAATGGGCAGCATGTGGCCATGGGTACCATGTGGCCAAGGACACCATGTGGCCATGAGCAGCATGTGGCCATGGGTAGCATGTGGTCATGCAGTGGGGCACAACTCGCCACACATTCCCCCCCTCACCCATCCCTAACTCTCGCCTCCCCCCCCCCCTCCAACATGAGTGTTACTTTACTGCCAATTTTCCCCAAGACCATTTGTGGCCATTCACCGGGCAGCTTCACCCTCGCTTATAATCACATTCTCAACACGTCCATTATGCTCCCCTCCTGCTTCGCCTCTCTGTGAACGTTGGGTTAACATTTATTCTCCCCTGAGCCCACTCCAGAGCCTTCTCCACTCCCCCTGCTACCCGTTTCTTCCCCCTACCCTTGATACCTTTTTCTCCCCCCTCCTCCCCCTGATACCCGTTTCTTTCCCCTCCCCACTAGCCTCCCCCTTTTCCTCCCCCCTCATCCTCCCATCCCTTCGCCTTCTTCCCTCTGCTCCTCCTACGCCTATCCTCATCCCAGCCTTTTCTTTCCAACCATTCCATCTCTCCTCCTCTTCCAGGCCGCCTCTCCGACACGCGTCATCTGCCCCCCTCCCCTCCCTGCCCACCTTCATCAGCCTCCCCACCTCCCCCATCCCACTTCCCGTCCTGTAATTACCCCCAGCACTCGGCGCAGGACAAGAAGTCCCCCTCGTTAGGAGCCCCCTAACACCATGGTTATTTCGTCGTCTTCCCCTCACTCGGGCGGCGCAATCAGGCGCCATTGTCGTGTGCGGCGCTGCCCGAGGTGGAAATAATGTGGAGGAAGCGAGGTGTATGGCAGACGGAGACGACCTCCCGCCAACATCACGCGGCCACTCTGGCGGACTCCAGAGACGATTTACAATGCTGGAAAACAAGACGACGACGGGTCCCACCACGGAGCGTGTGGCTACCACCGAGGAGTGGAAGGAGGAGGAGGTGGTGTGGTGGTGGGTGGGAAATGGTGATCACGGAGGACTGGAGTAGAGAGATGGGAGGGAGGGAATGGGTATGTAAGGCCCAGGTATTTGGATGCGAGTGTGGGATTGACCATTCTCATCCAGCAAACGGTATCTGGTAAAGGTATGAGATGACCTAATTATGGAGGCATGCGCATGGAAACGCATGGGAGTCATGTGTAGTCATGCGGTGCGCTGTGTCTGTGTGAGGTACATGGTGCACTCACGCACTGAGAACGTGCGACCTGGCGCATGAGAGATTGGGGACAATCTTCGCCATCATGTGGAGGGACGGGTGTTGAAAAGTCATGTGGAAGGACGGGTGTTGACGGCATCTGGAGGGACAGGTGATGACGGCATGTGTCGGGAGATGTTACCGTCAGTCAGTCCGATGTCTGGGGTGAGCGTATGCGACACGCGTCGGGGAAAAGAAGCACAACGTCTTCCTCGCTGCGCGTCTCTCAGTTCTACAAAGTGCGACGTGTATTGGACGGACGAAAGACGGGGTCGTCTGGGAGACGGAGAAGGAACGGCAGATGGGGATGGGTGATAGACGGGGACGTAAGATAGACCGGGACTCACGGTAGGTGAGGGAAGCATGGTAGACGGTGATGTAGGGTAGACAGGGATGTACGACAGACGAGTACGAGCGGCAGGCTATGACGGGCGATAGACAGGAACCTATTGTAGGCGGGAACACATGGTAGACGGGGATATGCGGCAGACGGGGACGCAAGGTAGACAGAGATGTACGGGTGACAGGAAAGGGTCGGTGGGAGGAGGAGGAGGAGGAGGAGGAGGCTGGAGGGGGGGACATCATTCACCACCCGGCCCCCAACTTTATCCCAGTGTGAGACGCGGTGATAAACTTGTTCCTTGTTGCACTTAATTCCATTAGGTGGGGCAGAAACTCGGCGGCCATCCCGCCAAGTTCAGCCGAGCCGGGTAAACTTGCCTTCCATTATAACCTCTGATATGATCTTAAATACTCAAGTTGAGTCGCCCGGGGAGGGAGGTGTGAGCCCCGATTACTTTCACAAGTGTTATGCTTGGGCGGTGTTAGGCTGGATTAAACAGCGGCGGAGCGAAAGACCAGGGCCAGATTACGGGCAAAGTGCGGACTCCGCCGCGGCTGCACTAAGGCAGCAAACCGCCGCAGGGCGAGAGACGCCCCTGCTGCACATTAAGAGCCCTCCTGCACACTGAGGACACTGCTGCATATAAGGGAAACCACTACACCTTTAAGGCACTGCTGCAGGCTGGTGACACATCACAGGTTCGAAGACACTGCTGCAGGCTGGTGACACATCACAGGCTCGAGGACACTGCTGCAGGCTGGTGACACATCACAGGTTTGTAGACACTGCTGCAGGCTGGTGACACACCACAGGTTCGAGGACACTGCTGCAGGCTGGTGACACAGGCATAGATTCGAAGACTGCAGGCTGGTGACACTGTCGGAGGTTCGACGACACTACTTATGGTTCGAAAGGCGCGGGAATACTTTTCCAGGCGCGGGAATAATCTGTACCAGAAAACCTGTCTTCGCTGACGAGTTCCAAGATGAAAGGAAATGTTAGTTAAAGGAAATTCTTAGTTAGGGACACTTAGAGAATCAGAACGGCGCAGGTTACATTCATATTCCAACAACTGCGCTAAGAAGACTACTGGAACTAAAATGGGTAGTACAACTGGAAGTCGCGGCGCCAGGCTGGAGCATACTATCAAAATGTCTACAAAGACTCAACATCTGAGGCACAGGGAGACCCCTCCTGTACACTGGCTACGACACATATATCACTTCGGCCACTCAAGAGTGTAAAATCCCAAATTCGTTGTCCATTTCTCTGAGCTTCGACGTTACAGATTCTACAAATATAAACCTTCCTCTGAACTCCACAAAGTCAGGACTCTCCACTGAGAGCCATCCGCAGGCCACTGTCCACAAAGCTAGCTACAAGATGGTCGCGAAATCCCTAAAGTTTCTAGTACAAGAAGAGCAACCTAAGGGTGGGCCGTTTTGATAACTGTTTCTTTCCTTACACCTCGAAGCTTTGGAACTCTCTACCTTTTCATGTCTGTCCCAATAATTATGACCTGGCTTATCTCAGAAGACAAGTTTTTCACTTCCATTAAAATGAATAAATAATTTTCCTTATCTCTTACCCTTTTTAATAAACTTTCCATTTCAATTAAGGCCCGGTCTTAATGTGGACTTTTACCTGTGACTGGAGCCTGCAACGTGTGTGTATATATAAATAATGTTCTGAAAGAGTTAATTCCTTTACACACACACACACACACACACACACACACACACACACACACACACACACACACACACACTTTCAAAAGAACATTGTGGTCAAAGTTGGAAATAATCCCAAACTTTTTCATAAATTCCTCATGAGGACGTTTTCTGTTAATGAGCAACTAATCAGGCTGGGGGAAACAGTGGGAAGAGCTGTTGTGGATTATGCAAATATATGCGAGGAGCTGAACGATACATTTTCCTTTTTTTTCACAGGGGAAAACATCAGAGCCCCAGTATCACGTGAGGTGGAATGGGGAAAAGGTCGTGACCTTAAACCACATCCGAGAGAGAGAGAGAGAGAGAGAGAGAGAGAGAGAGAGAGAGAGAGAGAGAGAGAGAGAGAGAGAGAGAGAGAGACGTCAAAACACGCAAATATACGTCTTTTCCTTCAGGCAATCATTTTTTGTCTACGACCAGTCTTCACCCCGCTTATATTAACGTTCCTTCGCTCGTCTAACCCACCCTGGCCTAACCTAACCCCCCCTGACACTTCGGACCGTCTAAAAACAAGCTTTTCCAGCCACGTAAGGTGACTAAATGTCACCACCAGGGTAAAGTGTGGGTCTGATAAGCATTAATTTCTGTATGGAACATTGCCTTCCTGGAAAACTAGTATGCCTCATGTCTAGCAGGTTACTCAAGCGCACCAGTACACCTGGGGAGGACTGATTCCTGGTGTGGCTGAGGATCCGGCGGAGACCTGAGACGGCAGGAGACACAGCGGGCGAAGCCCTGGCAGGCCAGGCCAGGCAGGGCGCTCCACCTGAGTGGGAGCGGAGGTAGGGTGGGCGCTCAGCCGTGGTGGGTAATGGCTGCCACTCTGCGGTAGCTGCACCATTACTATGCATCAATGACTGTGCTTTGTTCTTCCCCTCTGTAGGGTCGCATGCTGGTCATCCTCCCCTCGTGGTGCCTCCCCTCACACCCTCATCACAGGTCCCCTGCTTGACCTCAGGATACCCATCCACTCCTGCCACACAGGAGGACCGGCCTCGTGTGTCCCTCCTGCTGTTGTTCATCACGACTCCCCCTCCTGCGTTTACCTGCCGACCTAAAGCCCCTCTCTGTCCCCTTGGTGACACAACCCTTCAAACATTCCTCTCCTCCTTACCCCCATGCACACCTTAATTACCCTCCAGCGATCCGCTCCGTCTCCCCTCCACGACTGCTGAGTCAGAGGACCCAACTTCAGCTATGTGTGGAGACATTACGAGCGCCCGATTCCCACCCTCCTCCTCCTCCTCCTCCTCTCCTCCTCCTCCTCCTCTTCCTTCTTCTTCTTCTTCATCCAGAGGGCTCTGTCGACATCCAACTACTGCCTCCACCTCTCCATCACTCCGTTGACACCCCCCAGCTGTAGGAGATAACCTCTCCACTGACCATACAAGAATCTCTAGCCAAGAGATGACCTCTCCTCTATTGACCACACCAGAATCTCTTGCCAAGAGATGACCTCTTTATTGACCATACCAAAAATTCTTGCCAACTCTCACGCCTTTGTACACGCCTTCCTAAAGTCCTACGTGTAACCCCGACAACATTTTACCATACCACCCAGCTGAATGGTGAGGTGATCGTGTGAACGAAAACCCATGTCATTCGATACCTCTCAATACAGTAGTCATCCATCACTGATTTAGAAAACGTACACACACACACACCTGCAGGTCAGCCACAAGCACAAACATCGCACGAGAAAGCAGAAAGAAAATACCCGATTCTGTTCCTTCCTGGCAGGAACAGGGGCTAGGCGTCGCCCCTGGCGTCCATCATCCCGCAGCACAAGAGGACACAAGTGCCAGCAGGTCCTCCCTCGCCTCGGTGACGAGCGTGGGGCGAGGAGCTGCCAGGGAGGAATGTCAGGGGGCCACAGGGTGGGGGAGTCATCGAGCAGAGGCCCAAGTGACGCCCAACACTTCATTAAGAAGTCTTCCCCCCCAAACTCAGAGGTCTCCCTCTGGACGAGAGAGAGGGGGGACAAAAGTGATGAAGAACGGGGCGACGGAGGCGCAGCCGGAGTGATAGCAACTGTCCAGTGGATCCGACACGGCCTATGACCTGTTCCCAACACCAAGCAGTCCATACCCTCACGCTACAGCCCTCCTGTTCTCCTTAACCCTCTCTCCTTCTCTCCTTCCTATCTGTTTCTCCCTCACTCCTTTCACTGCCACAACTGTAGCTCTCTCTCTCTCTCTCTCTCTCTCTCTCTCTCTCTCTCTCTCTCTTTCCCCTCTCCCTCACCACCCACTCTCTTCCTCTTAAAGGGCCATCCCTGTTGCTCCCCCTTAGTGCCTATCTTTTTTTTTTCTTAATTCAGTCGACTACACCTCTCTCTCTCTCTCTCTCTCTCTCTCTCTCTCTCTCTCTCTCTCTCTCTCTCTCTCTCTCTTCTCATCACCTCTTTCCTCCCCGTTTCCTATTTTTTCCCCCCCAGGTTGCAGGGCCCAGGGGAGAGCCACCCGTCCTCACGTGGCAAATCAACACTACACGTCAGCTGTGGACCTGCCTCATAAATCGGAGTTTGTGTCCTGATTCACGAGGAGGCAACCATCTTGTGTTTACCTGGGAAGGCGTCCTGATCCTGTTTTGCATATTAAGTGTGTTGACGACGCTGATGGGAGAGGGAGAGGGGGGGTGGGGGGTGGATAAGGATCTGAGAAAAGAGGGGAAAAGGGGGAAGGGAGGAGGAAGAACTGCTAAGTTTTGGAAGGGTTGACAGGGAGGAGGACCAGGAGAGAGAGAGAGAGAGAGAGAGAGAGAGAGAGAGAGAGAGAGAGAGAGAGAGAGAGAGAGAGAGAGAGAGGACATGGAGTGAGTGAGTGAGTGAGTAGTGAGAGAGTGAGGGAGGGAGGGAGTGGGCCCAGTAAGGGACACTAAAGTAAATGAAGGATCACGACACGGAGGGAGGAAGTCAGTGAGTGAGTGAGTCAGGGAGGGAGGGAGAGCCTCATAACCTCCTCTCCCATCTCCCCTGGGGGATACTGACGTCATGCAGTAAATAACGCCGGAGAGTCCACTATAAAACCTCCCAGAGCTACAACTGCCGGATATTACATCATCCTGGAAGAAGAAGACGAAGAAGAAGCAAGGATAAAAAATGGCGCCATTTACAGGAAAAAAAAAAGGGGGGGAAGAGAGAAGAGTCAACTGCGTCGAAATTCTCACACATGAGGAACATCATCACATCGCCAGAGCACAGTGGGAGGGACATGTACGGGGTGACTCACACGAGTATTTCCTCAGAAATCGACACACTATATCGTGAGTACCGGGCGTCCGAGCGGAGGTGGAGGGAGATGATGAGTAAGGGAGGGAAAGAGGGAGGGAGGGGGTGTATAGAGGCATGGGGTGGGGTTAGAGGGAAGGGTGGAAGAGGGGGTGGGGGGGGAGGTTGTCAAGGGGGCATGAGAGTGAGAAGGGAGGGGTATGGGAGAGGAGGAGGAGGAGGAGGAGGAGGAGGAGGAGGAGGAGGAGGAGGAGGAGGAGGAGGAGGAGGAGGAGGAGGAGGAGGAGGAGGAGGAGGAGGAGGAGGAGGAGGAGGAGGAGGAGGAGGAGGAGGAGGAGGAGGAGGAGGAGGAGGAGGAGGAGGAGGAGGAGGAGGAGGAGGAGGAGGAGGAGGAGGAGGAGGAGGAGGAGGAGGAGGAGGAGGAGGAGGAGGAGGAGGAGGAGGAGGAGGAGGAGGAGGAGGAGGAGGAGGAGGAGGAGGAGGAGGAGGAGGAGGAGGAGGAGGAGGAGGAGGAGGAGGAGGAGGAGGAGGAGGAGGAGGAGGAGGAGGAGGAGGAGGAGGAGGAGGAGGAGGAGGAGGAGGAGGAGGAGGAGGAGGAGGAGGAGGAGGAGGAGGAGGAGGAGGAGGAGGAGGAGGAGGAGGAGGAGGAGGAGGAGGAGGAGGAGGAGGAGGAGGAGGAGGAGGAGGAGGAGGAGGAGGAGGAGGAGGAGGAGGAGGAGGAGGAGGAGGAGGAGGAGGAGGAGGAGGAGGAGGAGGAGGAGGAGGAGGAGGAGGAGGAGGAGGAGGAGGAGGAGGAGGAGGAGGAGGAGGAGGAGGAGGAGGAGGAGGAGGAGGAGGAGGAGGAGGAGGAGGAGGAGGAGGAGGAGGAGGAGGAGGAGGAGGAGGAGGAGGAGGAGGAGGAGGAGGAGGAGGAGGAGGAGGAGGAGGAGGAGGAGGAGGAGGAGGAGGAGGAGGAGGAGGAGGAGGAGGAGGAGGAGGAGGAGGAGGAGGAGGAGGAGGAGGAGGAGGAGGAGGAGGAGGAGGAGGAGGAGGAGGAGGAGGAGGAGGAGGAGGAGGAGGAGGAGGAGGAGGAGGAGGAGGAGGAGGAGGAGGAGGAGGAGGAGGAGGAGGAGGAGGAGGAGGAGGAGGAGGAGGAGGAGGAGGAGGAGGAGGAGGAGGAGGAGGAGGAGGAGGAGGAGGAGGAGGAGGAGGAGGAGGAGGAGGAGGAGGAGGAGGAGGAGGAGGAGGAGGAGGAGGAGGAGGAGGAGGAGGAGGAGGAGGAGGAGGAGGAGGAGGAGGAGGAGGAGGAGGAGGAGGAGGAGGAGGAGGAGGAGGAGGAGGAGGAGGAGGAGGAGGAGGAGGAGGAGGAGGAGGAGGAGGAGGAGGAGGAGGAGGAGGAGGAGGAGGAGGAGGAGGAGGAGGAGGAGGAGGAGGAGGAGGAGGAGGAGGAGGAGGAGGAGGAGGAGGAGGAGGAGGAGGAGGAGGAGGAGGAGGAGGAGGAGGAGGAGGAGGAGGAGGAGGAGGAGGAGGAGGAGGAGGAGGAGGAGGAGGAGGAGGAGGAGGAGGAGGAGGAGGAGGAGGAGGAGGAGGAGGAGGAGGAGGAGGAGGAGGAGGAGGAGGAGGAGGAGGAGGAGGAGGAGGAGGAGGAGGAGGAGGAGGAGGAGGAGGAGGAGGAGGAGGAGGAGGAGGAGGAGGAGGAGGAGGAGGAGGAGGAGGAGGAGGAGGAGGAGGAGGAGGAGGAGGAGGAGGAGGAGGAGGAGGAGGAGGAGGAGGAGGAGGAGGAGGAGGAGGAGGAGGAGGAGGAGGAGGAGGAGGAGGAGGAGGAGGAGGAGGAGGAGGAGGAGGAGGAGGAGGAGGAGGAGGAGGAGGAGGAGGAGGAGGAGGAGGAGGAGGAGGAGGAGGAGGAGGAGGAGGAGGAGGAGGAGGAGGAGGAGGAGGAGGAGGAGGAGGAGGAGGAGGAGGAGGAGGAGGAGGAGGAGGAGGAGGAGGAGGAGGAGGAGGAGGAGGAGGAGGAGGAGGAGGAGGAGGAGGAGGAGGAGGAGGAGGAGGAGGAGGAGGAGGAGGAGGAGGAGGAGGAGGAGGAGGAGGAGGAGGAGGAGGAGGAGGAGGAGGAGGAGGAGGAGGAGGAGGAGGAGGAGGAGGAGGAGGAGGAGGAGGAGGAGGAGGAGGAGGAGGAGGAGGAGGAGGAGGAGGAGGAGGAGGAGGAGGAGGAGGAGGAGGAGGAGGAGGAGGAGGAGGAGGAGGAGGAGGAGGAGGAGGAGGAGGAGGAGGAGGAGGAGGAGGAGGAGGAGGAGGAGGAGGAGGAGGAGGAGGAGGAGGAGGAGGAGGAGGAGGAGGAGGAGGAGGAGGAGGAGGAGGAGGAGGAGGAGGAGGAGGAGGAGGAGGAGGAGGAGGAGGAGGAGGAGGAGGAGGAGGAGGAGGAGGAGGAGGAGGAGGAGGAGGAGGAGGAGGAGGAGGAGGAGGAGGAGGAGGAGGAGGAGGAGGAGGAGGAGGAGGAGGAGGAGGAGGAGGAGGAGGAGGAGGAGGAGGAGGAGGAGGAGGAGGAGGAGGAGGAGGAGGAGGAGGAGGAGGAGGAGGAGGAGGAGGAGGAGGAGGAGGAGGAGGAGGAGGAGGAGGAGGAGGAGGAGGAGGAGGAGGAGGAGGAGGAGGAGGAGGAGGAGGAGGAGGAGGAGGAGGAGGAGGAGGAGGAGGAGGAGGAGGAGGAGGAGGAGGAGGAGGAGGAGGAGGAGGAGGAGGAGGAGGAGGAGGAGGAGGAGGAGGAGGAGGAGGAGGAGGAGGAGGAGGAGGAGGAGGAGGAGGAGGAGGAGGAGGAGGAGGAGGAGGAGGAGGAGGAGGAGGAGGAGGAGGAGGAGGAGGAGGAGGAGGAGGAGGAGGAGGAGGAGGAGGAGGAGGAGGAGGAGGAGGAGGAGGAGGAGGAGGAGGAGGAGGAGGAGGAGGAGGAGGAGGAGGAGGAGGAGGAGGAGGAGGAGGAGGAGGAGGAGGAGGAGGAGGAGGAGGAGGAGGAGGAGGAGGAGGAGGAGGAGGAGGAGGAGGAGGAGGAGGAGGAGGAGGAGGAGGAGGAGGAGGAGGAGGAGGAGGAGGAGGAGGAGGAGGAGGAGGAGGAGGAGGAGGAGGAGGAGGAGGAGGAGGAGGAGGAGGAGGAGGAGGAGGAGGAGGAGGAGGAGGAGGAGGAGGAGGAGGAGGAGGAGGAGGAGGAGGAGGAGGAGGAGGAGGAGGAGGAGGAGGAGGAGGAGGAACAACGGTAAGTGGCCTCTGGTGGCCTTAAGAGGTACTATGTTCCACAAGAAATGTCAGTGATTGCCAACCAGTCATTGCTCCATTACGAGGTGTAGGGAGGGACTGAACACTCCATAATTCTTGGATATTCCTTTGTTCCTTCTCATGCTGTCACATCTACTGGTCTCCAGGACCCTGGGGGTACAATACAACGTCAAAAACCAACAAGACAGAATTAGGGGAGAGGATCAATGAGAAAAAAAAAAATAATTTGGCATACTTCCCGGGCACGGTTCGATATGCGGCTCCCGCAACAAATCCATGGAAGAAAAAAAAAAGAATAAAACAAGACAACTGGAGCGATGATCCTCTGGCTGCACTGGATGTTCTTATTGGATTTAGTCAGATGTGATAAAACAAAACTTCTCTTTCCCTCTCTCTTCTAACTGGTCTTATTGACGTTGTTTTTGAAGAGCCACACACGCACACACACACACACACACACACACACACACACACACACACTCCATCATCTACTGGTACTATATACATCAGCGATCATTCCCATCCTAAGTGTTTGCTTATTCTCGTATAATCTGGTTCTAAACACGACTCGTATCAATAGTCCACATTTAGTTTGATCATATCCACCATAATCTTAGATGGTTCATTGGTTTATCAATTTCTATGAGAATAATGTGGAGGGAGACAGGAGTCCATTTGGGTAGGGGGGCTGGGTGAGGGGTGGCAGACCGACCCTCACCCCGAAGAGGTGAGGTATCAAGGGCTTGGTGAGGGGGCGGCAGACCACCCCTCACCAAGGACAGATGAGGTCTTGGGTTTGATGACTCTGATGCCTTTGATATCCCAATAAACACGCTGTTCGCGGTCTCTCCGTACCACGTCTGGGTGTTCCTCTCTCCGTCGTCCGTGGCTCTCGAAGGCGTCCGGGTTCTTAGAAAACAGGAAGGCCAAGAGGGAATCCCCTGTGTGTCCCCTTCCCTTCAGGGCCGGGGCACCGGCAACCACCGCTCACACGATATTTTTCCACCCACCTTACTGCATCAGTGGGTTCCGATTACAGTCACTCCTCACAAAACACGACACACGGTGGGGGGCCCTCCTCACAAAACACGACACACGATGGGGCCCTCCTCACAAAACACGACACACGATGGGGCCCTCCTCACAAAACACGACACACGATGGGGCCCTCCTCACAAAACACGACACACGATGGGGCCCTCCTCACAAAACACGACACACGATGGGGCCCTCCAAACAAAACACGACACACGATGGGGGGCCCTCCTCACAAAACACGACACACGATGGGGGCCCTCCTCACAAAACACGACACACGATGGGGCCCTCCTCACAAAACACGACACACGATGGGGCCCTTTCAACACCGACACGACACACGATGGGGAGCCCTCCTAACTAAACACGACACACGATGGGGCCCTCCCAACACCAGCACGACAGCCGTTCAACTACAAGGCTTAAACAAATATTTCCAGCTGAGTTGTATGAAATATTGCAACATGAAACTCGTTATTATAACGCATAGAATTTGCATTCAGCATAAAACAAAAACAAAAAAAAAGTTGCAAAAACAAATATATGTGTAAAATGAATAAACCAAATGAATGCGTTGCATATAGTGAAGTCATATATATATATTGTGCATACAATTGTTTTCGTAATTGGTTAACAAATAAAAACCTCTAATTGGTCGTGAAGGTGGTATACATAAAACCAAAAATGAGAAAAGATACAGTATTCTGATGATGAATTAAGGCACTGGAAAGGGGGGAGGGGCCAGATGGGTACCAAATAAAGAATTGTGGGAGTGTGTGTAGAGCACACGATCCACTCACAGGGCTCCACAAATACTACCTGTGTGTGACACTATTACCACACAATATGTCGACTGGATTACCCCTTAACCTGAGGGAGGATATAATCACTTGCTAGTATGATTGACTGGCTAGACTGTGTGCACACTTAGCCCTCACTGCAGAGGAGGACAATGGAGGGGAACGGTCCCACGCCTGTTTATCCTACTACTGGGGTATATATATATATAACTTACAAACCAAACCACCAACTGCCAGGCTCGAACCCGGGACCTTATGCGTGGTAGGTGGTAGCGCTTCCACCTACTACGCATTTCGTCCTGAGTTCGAGCCTGGCTGTTGGAGGTTTGTATGTCCTTAACAGACATGGGGACAGTTCCCTCCACAGTGTCACTTACCAGCCAAGCAGGAGACATGTAGCATCAAACAGCCTAGTACACCATGACCCGTCCCTACTTTAAGGGTCCTGAACTGCGGCAAGGGGTGTGCATAAGAGACACATGCATAAACCCGCAACTTAAAAGTACAGGGAAACACAATACAGTCATGAAATACAACCACGCAACACAAAGAGAGGAAGGGGCAGTAAGGGGAGGTGGGGGAAGAGGTGGAGGGGGAGCTTAAAACACACCATTTCCAGGGATGCGCAACTCACAACACATGACATATACGACTCAGATATGAGAACACACACCCCCCCAAACTCACCTCCACACGGAAATTTTAAACTTGCGGTGGAGGAATGTGGCAAGGGAGCGTTTGACGTGGCGTCACCTTACACCTCCATAACAACAACAACAACAACAACAACAATAACAACAATAACAACACAGCAGCGGCAGCAGAGCACAATGTCACACAGGACAATAATAGTCAACAATGACAGAAAAGAATAACATAAAAAGATATGAAAAAAAAAAAAGGAAGAAAGGGACCAGTCATAGTGGAGCGTCACAGCGGCGTGCTGAGGTACAATAATGCCGTCACAGGGTAGCGTCACAGTGACGTGCTGAGGCTGCACAGAGATGCCGTCACAGTGCGTCACCACGGCAAGGCGAGATGAAGAGAAAACGAGTCTTGGGTGTGGGATTTCTGTAATACAGTGCAGGATATGGTTACGCCCATCATGTCTCTGTATAATTACTGGGTTGTCTTCTTGTGTCCTGAAATTTTGTCAGAAACGAATGACTGTAAGACAGGAGAGATACAGGGAGACATTGCGGTGAGGCGCAAATGAATTTGATAGGGTTGCCGTAATCCGTTCTGAGATGCTACACATGTCCAAACTGAGTGTGGAAATATGTTCAGTTCGAGAAAGAGAACAAGCGTTACGAGGGGGGAGAGGAAAAGTGAGATGAAGTGAGTAGGATCAAAAACATTAAGAGTAAGTAGGGTTAGAAATAGGAGAGAAGACATTTACTGAGAGAGGAAAGAGAACTGGTGACAGGAGACAGCCCTGAGGAACGCCACTGTGTACAAAATAAGACGGGGAAATTCGCATCAGCATCGACCACTACAATGGGACGGCCAGAGAGGTGACTGCGCATGAAGGTATTGCGGGAAACTTAGAGAAAAGGATAGTTTTACAAAGTAAAGACTTATGCCACGACCTGTCATATGCTTCAGAGCTGTTGAGATCTACGACCCAAAGTTCGACGAAAGTCCCTGAGAGAAGAGGAGGAGGAGGAGGAGGAGGAGGGGGAGCAGAGGTGAGTCTCATAGGAAAGATGACCACCACTTGTAGACCTGGGCACTGCGAAACCCGTACTGGAGAGAGTGAGAGCTTCAAGACTCATACCTCTCTCTCTCTCTCTCTCTCTCTCTCTCTCTCTCTCTCTCTCTCTCTCTCTCTCTCTCTACCAACAGCTTAAAGCTCACAGGGCATACCCCGCTCCCGGTATACTCTTAATTGTCGTGATCTGTTAGGGCCACGAGTAACTGTGGCGTTTTTATTAAGGTATACTTCACTGTGCCGTTGATGTGTTAACTATGGCGCTCGTATTGCCTCGCAGTGTGTGTATGTGTGTGTGCACGGTGTTGCTGTGGTGGTGGCGTGTACTGTGGCGCGCAGACACGGTTAATGGCTTTCCCTGTGTTGGAGTGTGGTTATGATCATTACAGTAGCGTATATTTACTGTGGGACCATTTAAATGTGGCCACTGTTGTGCTGATGTGTCGTTTGATGATTATACTGGAACTTATATTATCATCATTATTGTCATTATCATTATTACTATAATTATTATTATAATTATCATAATTATAATTAGGGTAACTTCTATACTTTCATATCCAGTCTTGGCACTTGGAGAACTGACCTGCCTCTGCTTTGGCACACCTTATTGTGCTCTCTCTCTCTCTCTCTCTCTCTCTCTCTCTCTCTCTCTCTCTCTCTCTCTCTCTCTCTCTCTCTTCATAGACATCATTTGGCTACTGCTATCGCAAGCTGTGTGTGTGTGTGTGTGTGTGTGTGTGTGTGTGTGTGTGTGTGTGTGTGTGTGTGTGTGTGTCCCTGCACCCAAGGCTTGGATCCGAGGCCCTTGTCTGGCCGCTGCTTCCAACAGTTTCTGCGTGGAGACCAGCCACGCGAGGATTGACCGTTAGGATACCTCCTTCTTCCCTTGAACCTTTGAGAATTCTCTTTCCTTTGTCTTTCCCTCTCCCTACAACCTCTCTACCTTTGAGAGTCAGGTATCCAGACACCTGTGGAGCCCATGGCTCATTTCCAGTCTCTTCTCCTCTATTTCTCTCACCCGAGATGACCTCTGAACTGGGGAATGAACTGTCAGGTGCCATGTAGGTCAAGATAACGAGAGAGAGAGAGAAAAAAAAAAGTGTTTAAGAATATTCATGACAAGATTTTTTCCTGTTGCCTATGGGCAAGGGCTTGCGCGTAGCGCTCAACAAGAGGGGAAAAACCTCGAGAGAGAGAGAGAGAGAGAGAGAGAGAGAGAGAGAGAGAGAGAGAGAGAGAGAGAGAGAGAGAGAGAGAGAGCATACCCACTCTCCTCTACTCCTCAGTGGCTGTAACAGGATTTATGTCGTCACGCTCCCCTCCTGGAGGGCCAAGCGACCTAAGTCGACCGCCAGTGGCTCTACCACAACCACCATCACTACCACCACCACACTAATGGAAGGCGGGATCTGCCACGCCAGCACGACGGGACGGCCCTTTAAAACACGACCGTTCGAGTCTGCCCTTGAGCACCGCAGTACGACCTATGAGAAAAAACTAGGGGTCGTAGATGACATTACGACCTTCGAGTACGACATTACGACCCTTGAGTACGACCTTACGACCCTTGAGTACGACATTACGACCCTCGAATACGACATCACGACCCTCGAGTACGACATTATGACCATCGAGTACGACATTACGACCCTTGAGTACGACAACACGACTCTTGGCTGTTAAGCTGACAAGGTCTTTGACATGACCCTCAGGCGTCAGGTCAAAGGTCATGCCCTCATACCCAAGGCACGTACCTTCTTCCGTATCATCGTGCTCAAGGGTCGGTTCGTCGTGCTCAGGGGTCGTCCCGTCGTGCTCAAGGGTCGCCCCGTCGTGTTCAAGGGTCGTTTCGTCGTGCTCAAGGGTCGTCCCGTCGTGCTCAAGGGACTAATTAAATGAGAGCGAGTAAGAGCCTGGAGTGAGAGGTAACGAGAAAGGAGAGTAGGGAGAGGACAAGCCATCGTCTGAACCTCTTCAGCCAAATGAACAGAAACTAATTAATTGTATAACGTTAACATCCCCCCCCCCACACACACAACAGTTACATGTGACTACCACCAACTTCGTAACGTGACGTAACACTCCAATCAACTTCGTAACATGTCGCAACACCCCCACACACCAGTTAGTAACAACCTCACAAAAGTTACATGTAAGTACGACCTACTACGTAACGTGTCGTAACAATCCCACACAACGGTTACATGGGACAGATACCGACTACGTAACGTCTCGTAACATTCCCATATAACACATATATGGGACTGACTACGTAACGTGACGTAACACCCCGACATAACATTGTGACACTACTACCAACCCTCTACGTAATGTGACGTAAAACATCTACAAAACACTGTGACACTACCACCACAAGCTACGTAACATAACGTAACACTCCTACATAACACTGTCACCCAGTACCAAACCTAAGTAACATAACGCAACACTCCCACACAACACTGTCACCCAAGACTACCATAACGTAACCACAGCACTTAACACTGTCACACAGGGATACCAAAGCTACTTAACGTTACTCTCCTACGTAACACTGTCACACAGGACTACCAATAGTACGTAACATAACGTAACACTCCTACATAACACTGTGACACAGAAGAACCATCCAGTTAACCAACAGGTTCACTTTGAGAAATGTGATACGAGGCCCATCAACTCTCTTCCCTCCCATCATCATCTCTCCCTCCTTCCAGTGGCCACTCTCCCTCATGACGCCCTCTCCCTCCCATCCCCTGTCCCTCATCACGCCCCTACGCCGTCACTTCCTCTCGCCTCCCCCTTCCCCCCCACCTCTTCCACACCAGTGACAGGCCTGACCACAAACAAGGGCATGATCAATAACATCCATCAGTAGCCAGGCCCTCACCGGGATCCCCTGTAGAGGAGGAGGTGCAGTGTACGGAGGGAGGTCTGTAGGGGGGCTGCTACTCCTACAATACTCCGCCAGGAGGCGGTGGAGTGTACGGAGGGAGTTCTATGGGCCCGCCATTCCCACAGTACTCCGCCAGGAGGTGGTGCAGTGTACAGATGGAGGTCCGTGGGCCCGCCACTTCCACAGCACTGGGCCAGGAGGCGGTGGAGTGTACAGAGGGAGGTCTTTGAAGCCGCTACTCCCACAGTACTGAGCCAGGAGGTGGTGGAGTATACGGAGGGAGATCTGTGGGGCCGCTTCTCCTACAGCAGAGGAGTGTACGGAGGCAGGTCTGAGGCCCACCACTTCTACAGGATCTAGACCATCTAGCCACCATCAAGTTAGATATTCACAAACTTGGAAACCCAGCAACTTAAATTACGGGGAGGGGGGGGGGGGGGACCACCCGGAACCAAAGAACTTAGAGGGGGGGAAATTTGCCTCCATTATTCATCCTCCAATTAAAACTCGACAGAACAAACTTCTCCTCAGGCCTTGACGGCCAAATCCATTATGGCGTCACTTCCCCGTCCATTCTCACAATATGGGCCGTGTATCACAGATCCTGGCGTCTGACTCAATACCAGGAGCGACACTGGCTGAACCTTCTGTCTCGTAAACTAGTCCGGGGATCATTCATACCTCCATAACTCCTCCCCAGCTGGGGCGGGGCCGCCACAGAAGGGGGACCTGGCAACAGTAGATGCGTGAGTGTGTGTGTGTGTGTGTGTGCAGGAGGCGGAGGCAGCCCTGCGCCGCGCCGCTCCTATCCTGCCTGCTCTATGGGCTCTCTCATTGCTGCCATTAGCCAGGTTGAGGAGACAATGATGAGGTTACAGGAAGGCGCGAGAGACGATTAAGGTGTCTCGCATCTGCCTTCGTACGGGTCTCGTAAAGTATGGACGAGTTCGATATTCTAATGATAATAATACTAAACATCCAGGCCTGGAAAGTGTAAAAAGTGGAATAATCATTTAGTCAGAATGTTTTCCTTCAACTCCCAAGAAGAAAAAATTGGCTTATGGGCAGTCTAACGAACAGTATCCCGTTTCCCCCTTCTACGACATCACTTCAAATACATTTCTATTCCACAGCTGCTACTGTAATTACAGAAGTTCACTTGCTTTTCGAAGAATAATGTTTACATTCTATACGTTAAAACTACAGAAACTGGGTACCAGGTGTAAGTCAGCGTGTGTATGTGTGTGTTTAACAAAGGTTAATAAATGAATATGTGCTGTGTTAAGGGTCGAACAAACACGGAGCGCAAAACCCTTCCTGTAATGCACACACACACACACACACACACAGCTGTACACGCCCCTAGCCCTTGTCCTAGTCCTAGCAAACACTCCCCCAGGAGATCATCGCCATGTAAACTACAGGGGATAACTAGGGAACAATACAAACACACGGGAGATCACTGTACTAACATACTGGTAATATAAATACAACACATTACTGTAACGCTGTAATACACTGCCAGTACAGCACGAGCAGGTCTGGCATTACCCTAACGTCGTAATAAGTCCTGGGGGGGGGGTGGGGAACAATGTGATTACGTCCAGGACTCATATATAAAGTGTTGCCACAGATCAAGGGAACAATACAGCTAAGGTAGGGATCAGGGTCGTCTTCACCAAGTACTCCCGCCAACCTGACATTATGAACACCTGACGATGGCTATCGTGGCTGGCCTGGCCTGGCTTGGCCTCTTTACCCCCACCCACAGCTCACGTTTGTGACCTTGTTTGCCTTGTGAGGAGGCTGGTCTACCTGGCTCTTTGCGATGCGACAGCTCGTCGTCTGACGCACTAACACCACATTCATCCCAAGAAACTGGTCACGTACCGTATATTGATGGATGAAAATAGATATAATTGTGGTCATCCATGGCGACTGGTATTGGCAAGACCTTCAGGAAACACATGAGATTCTGTCTGTCTTCGCCTTGGGTGCAGTTGATGGATGTCGCCGGTAAGGGGGCCCGGCGACATCCTCCTAGACTCTTTCCTCCATGGATCCTTAACTGCTCTGTTAATTCCTGCTGCATGGCGTAAGCTGGTTCACACATCAGGAGGATTTTTCAAGTCTGACGAACTAGCACTTCGAATGCGTCCTCAGTCCATCGATGGATAGATCACACGGCTGTTTCTCCCTGACTGCAGTTCTATACGATGCTGTAAGACCTGGAGTTCAACTTCTCCGTCAGTAGACGGGATTTTATTGTCTCAGTTCCGAATCTTTGGGTATCAGCGAGAGACATGGTTTTCTGCAAGGTTCTGCTGACGGAGCACACAGCGCAGACTAGATTTAGTTAACTGTTGTGATATATTAAGGGTAAAAGCGAACGCTGGAGGGTGTATTGGCCCTGCAGGCGCCTCCCCTACAGCGAGGGAAGGAGGTTGTGAAACAATTCCACGGTGATCACTTCCACAGAGGGGGCAGCCGCGCCACCCCTTACACCTTTCTTCCACCATCATCAATTTTCACTACTCCTGTTTGCGCCTTTTACTGGCACGTTATTCACCCCTGGAGGCTGGCTGGGCACTGTGGTGCGGTGTATCATCAAACACACGTCCTTTACATGTCCTCAGACGATCACTGTTCACGAATTTGGATTTCTTTTGCCGTTCTCTGCGTCTAGATCGCAGTTTTGGTCATGCCCAACGTGTGAACTGTAGTGTAAAATGATTACAAAAGTCACAAAGGGTCTCTCTCAGACGCCACTGAGCAGATAATCATTTTGAATCGTTACAAACTTAGCCCATTACATAAGCTTACAGTATTTCATATGGTAAATGCTCTATCAGTATCAGTTGTCATACTATTAACAATAAGTTGTTTTGTCAATTCATGTAAGACTGTTTGGGTCTGTTTCTAAGATGCTCAATTGACTACAATTTACTACAGTGCTCGGATGTGTGTGTGTGTGTGTGTGTGTGTGTGTGTGTGTGTGTGTGTGTGTGTGTGTGTGTGTGTGTGTGTGTGTGCGTGCGCGAGGCCACAAACTTCGCAATTCATATGATTAACATCTCTAAATAGGATAAGAAATTAAGAGTACCAAATAGCCTTAATCAATAATGACAACCTCTCACATTCAACTGATTTTGTTACTTTATTTAAATGTTTTACCTAAAAATATTTTATTGTGATGGAAAATGGATCTGCTGGTGCCTGTCTGCACTTGTCTTTCTGCTTCAGTATCTGTTAATCCATCCTAATTAAAGACTTCAAATCAACAAAGCAATGCTCTGCTTAACAGCCTTTTATCTAATGCAAGTTTGACTGAAGCATCACCTTTATAATGCTCTCAGAGACTTATGTGCCAGGGAACCAAACACAGTGTTCATTTGAATCCACTTTACCAGTAATCCATATTCCACTCTGGTTTCAGGGCATTAGAGCAAGCGGTAGGGAGAGATAAAAAATATCAAAAGATAACTACAGTGTGTGTAGTTGTGGTTGCCACAAGCGAACACTTCAGCGTGTACAGCAGACGTCCCATAGTTTATCCTCTGTCTAATGTATCACAACTAAGGTGGGTTAAAATGGGAGTACTTCCACCTCTGTCAGTGAGAGGAGTTGCGAGAGCCGTTAGTGAAGATACTCTGTAATGTTACTTTCTGTTGATTTTGCGATGGGTGTGCAAGGTCATACTGGTTCTGGCTCAGTGTTGAAGGGTTGGAAGACTGAGGATGATTCGTTTCTTATGTGGATATGTGAGTGGATACCTCGCTGAGGCTTCAGAGGTGTCTTCTGAGGGAGATATCTGACAGGGAGGTGTCAAATGCTGTTGCTTCCAACTTTCGTACAAGCGAGGTATTCAAAATATTCATCATGTGAGTGGCTGTCATTTCGTAAAAGCGAGGTATTCAAAATATTTCTCGAGTGAGTGGCTGTCATTTCGATCGATTTAAAGTCACTTTTCAATGGCGTAGACACTTCAAACAATTCTACAGCTTTAACACTTTGTCAGGATCACCACACAGAAATCTTCTATCCTAAGATCGATTTGAAGTATCCTGTCCTCAATGCTGGGTGTATCAAGATCTTTCTTCTGCGTGTTCGAGTACTTCGGTGGTTATCGGGCAGCGAAGTATACGAGATTCTTGAGGCTTCATTTCGACATTTTCTTTTGGCAAATTTATCTTCACCCTTACTCTAGGACCAGAGCTGGGACGTGGTATAATCTATCAAGGACCTTATGGGTTGTGTACACTATTTCCAGCAATTCCACCACACGCACCGCATTCAGGATTGTGTCCCGCCACAACTCGGGGAGCTTGAGAGCGACGCCTGAGTTTAGTTGACAGTAAAGACGCGTCTTCTGGCCAGGGTGAGGCAAGGTCCAGCACTCGGGCGAGGTTCCCCCGTTACAATAGAGCTGTCGGAAGCTTCTGTGTGAAGGAGTGCACGTGTGAGAGTTCCCATATGACACAACCGGGAAGCCGCCGCCAAAAAGAAACACCTTTCTATCTTTCCTCTCTTTTTTTTTTTCTTCCGGGTTTTTCTTGACACTCGGATTTGGCTGAGTCCAACATTTTGTGTTGTGATGTTACTAGGGGTGGCAGTGGCAGCAAGGCGGGCGGGCGGGCGGTGTTGGTGACGAAGCGGCGACCCATCCCACACTACCGTACTCATCAACTCTCAAAACCCCTAACTCCCTCACCCTCTCATATCACCATCACACAGAACCACCCGTGCATTTTGACCCTCCTTACTCAACCCGAGCATTACTGCTGCAGTATGCGAAATAGTAAACGGAGATTAAACAAACTAAACCCCCCATCACTAGCCACTATTGCAGAAGGACATGTCTACACACACACACGCGCATGGATGAAAAGGTAAGCAATACCACTAACTTACCCACCAGGGTTGGACTGGAGGTCGTAGGGGGGCGGCGGGCGGCGGCGAAGCACCGCGTCGTTACTTTAGGACTCACCTGCGGGAGGAAAGCACTGGTTAGGTCACTCTGGGTCCAAGATTGTGTGTACACAAACGACTACAAACTCTGAAGGTGAGGACAAAATACGCACGGACCATTAATACATACATATAATTCATCATTATCGATACAACACAGTATACATATACATATCTATAACTGCCCTAAAACAATTTCTAAAAAGAGTCCTGGTGTTACCCTCCTAAAGGTTCCTAGAGCCCAGGACTCCGCTCTTTCCAGCAGAAGGGATATGCAGGCAGACTCCTCTAGGTTTGGAAAGTTCCTTCACGAGACTGTCCTCCCACGGATACTACCTCGCTAAAGGTGACTTTTCACACGCTGTGTAACCTCACGAAGGTGCAGTCCGGTAACACGTACGGTGTACATATAATAAACCCGAACGATACAAAACGAAGACCTGCGACACAGCTTGGAGACCAGGAGGCCCCTTCCTCTGACTGCTGATGATCAGGAATCCAGATTCTCCCCGACTGCTACAAACCCATCCACACACCTGTTACACGAACGCCAACAGTACGAACGACTGAGCCACTCGGGGTCATATCTAAGTTACTCTTAGGGTATAGCAGAGATACTTCTTGAAGACAGCGATGATCCAAACTACAGACCAATCTGAGATCTAGACAGCAGTGTACAAACACGGAAACACCCTTGGTTCCCTCGAAGCCTCAGAGCCAAGATGCACGACAAGTGACTGTGAACCAGTCAGCCAAGCAGCATGATAAGTGACTGTGAACCAGTCAGCCAAGCTGCATGATAAGTGACTGTGAACCAGTCAGCCAAGCTGCATGACAAGCGACTGTGAACCAGTCAGCCCAGCTGTATGACACGTAGGGAAGGGCGAGAACCACAGTGGCACCCACCACATCCTCCAGCATCAGTATGAGGCATCCCATTCATCACATCTAATCCTCTTTAGCAAGACGATCTGACCCTTTGAGCAATGGTCAGGTTATACGCAAGACTCGTCAGACTTATACTCAAGAGTCGTCTTGTTGTGCTCAGGGGGGGGGCCCGTCCCGTCGTACGGTTCAAGGGTCGTCCCGTTGTGTTCCAAGATGTTCAATAATCCAATAAAGACATCATCGACGACCAAGTAGTTCGCACGACCTACACCACATGATGTTAACGTATACATCATCATAACAATGTTCCGTGGTGTAGTGGTCAGGGATCCCAAACGTGACGCATTCACGGGCCGCCCAGGGTCGAGCACATAGGTTCGAATCTTAGTTGCGGCAGTCGGTCCACAGTCAACCTAGCTGTTCATCCACCCCTAGGGGTTAGCCGATAAAATACATGTGTCTGTCTCATGCTAGGATGATATATATATATATATATATATATATATATATATATATATATATATATATATATATATATATATACATATATAGCGTTAATGGGATGGCCTTCATTAGGGTCTTAGCTAACAGAAAGAGGAAAAAAAAGTTGTCTTAACATTTGTTCTCAAGTAGTAACGAGCCTAATGGAAGGGCGGCGCCCTGCACTCCTCTCTCATTGCCACAGTCATCATGATCAGGCCCAAGACTGAGAATGGCACTGATAACCTTCTTATAACATTTCCTGGTCATTACTTACCACTTCAAAACACATTTGTACAATATTCGCCCTCGGCTACAAGGTCGAGATTGACAAGACCCGAGCTGTCCTTTATTTTCTTCTTTTTCTTTTTCTCTCTCGTGAATCAACGAGATAGAGATAGATAGATAGATAGATAGATAGATAGATAGAGAGAGAGAGAGAGAGAGAGAGAGAGAGAGAGAGAGAGAGAGAGAGAGAGAGAGAGAGAGAGAGAGAGACTGGTGGGCAGGGATGGCGAGTCTTCACTCCCACCATTACAGGACCAACAGGACAGACGGCTCGGGAGGAGGGGAAGCCTTCCTCCTCCCAGCCCGGCAGACATCTTGAGAGGCTTCAGCAATTCCTTGGTCGTTCGGGAGGACAGTGCTACTCCCCTTATCTCCCCACCTCCACCCACCCGCAAGGACGGTCGGCTCTCCCAGCCGAGAGTAATACCGCTGCCACCCTCATCGCCGCAAGCAAGGCACTTTTTCCCCTCCCAGGCTTCACCGGACGTACAGTCGGCGCAATTACTGGTGACAACCCAGAGGGCCGACGTATAAAACACGACCGTATCATCCGTCTTCCCTCGCCTCCGCCACTTTCATGGGCAAATAAATCCCGTTGCTTTATCACCAGGCGAGGCCACACCACACAGCCTTCAGCACACTCACTCACCACACACCCACAGACGCACTTGGCCGCTACCCATTAAACACACTCATAGCAAATGGCGAAAACGCACTCAAAACTCCAGCGTGAAATGCACGCGCGCGCACAAAGTCACCGCACACTCTTGAGTGCTTGAGCCAGGAGGTAAGAGACGGCAGGAACCAAAGTGGACACAGCTGCAACAGTAGGAGGCAATGTGGACACATTAAGGACACATAATTCAGATCCTAATCCAGTTCGCAGCGATACACGAGCGAGTCTCCCAGAGCCCACTCCACACCACAACACTCACTCTCAAAGCAACTTTATGATTCGCTTTTGCCACCAAGAACAACGCCCATCATTGCCTCATAATTCCCCCTCAGGGTTCTCTCCTCTGAAACCGTGAAAATATGTTTGACAAATCCGTGGAGTTTATGTTGAAAAATATTCTTGGCCAAGGAACCCATGTATGTGTTGTCTGCTTATTTTCTGTTCAGTTAATCAACTTAAAACTTACGATCGTAAATATCAAGATAATCAGTTTCAGCTTGGGTCAATCAACAACAATTAAAAGTAATCAATTTCACCTCTAATCAAACAATATCAATCAGAAGTGATTAATTTCAGCTTTGGGCAATCAGTATTAATCTGAAGTAATCAGTTTAAGCTTTAGTCAATCAACAGCAATTAACATTAATCAGTTTCAGCTCTAATCAACCACCATCAATTAAAAGTGATCAATTTCAGCTAATCAATCAATATCAATTAAAATTGATCAATTAAAACTGATCAATCAAAATTGATCAATCACCATCATTCAAAAGTCATCAATTTAAGCTTTAGTCAATCAAACATCAAGTCAAAACTTAATCTGGACACCTCTCCGCCACCAAGGAGATAACAGCAGCT
Source organism: Panulirus ornatus (assembly GCF_036320965.1). Classification (NCBI taxonomy): domain Eukaryota; kingdom Metazoa; phylum Arthropoda; class Malacostraca; order Decapoda; family Palinuridae; genus Panulirus; species Panulirus ornatus. Next base: position 52,651,377 of record NC_092232.1, read on the forward strand.
CGACGAGGGATAAGTTATCAGCAAAATCTTTTAATTGGCCCACAACCATGAGAGAGGTCATGATCACCTGGACTTTACCCAACCCCAGAATGATTTCGGTTCTGAAACTTTCCTCGGGCGTCACACCGCTTGATCAGATGGCCTCATTTACGAACGAATCTGATGCTTCAATCTATTAGAGAGAATAAAGTTTCAGATCTATTCCCGGTTCGGTCCTGGTCATTAAATTTACACAGGGAAGGAACCGCAGCACATCTCCCGGTTTGAGGTCCTCTTGGAATCCAGCGTAGGATGTGAGGAGCGAATCTGGAAGGGAGGCAGCTAGGGATGTCGTACAGAGAAGGACTAAAGCCTCTGGGAGGGCCACATGTAAGGCATGCCGACACATCACAATCTTAAACTACAAGAACCGATCACATGATGAACACAGAGACATACACAGTCAGCATTATCATCAGCACAACATCATCACTATCACCACCTCCGGCATCATCACTACATCGCTACTGTCATCATCACCCGCAGCGTCATCATCATTACTACCATCACCAGTAACGCCCCGTCCCACTCCCCATTACGACACAAGGGCACTGTGTGAGGAAGATGAGAGGCTGGGGAGGGAGGAACGACAGGCAGGAATGGCAAAAATGAACCACGTGACAAAGAAAAATCAATGAGTAAAGCAGAAGAGATGAGGTGGTGGTAGACAGGGAGGAGGGAGAGGCGAGTCAAGAGCAGTGAAGGGCACACATACCAGGTTGCTTATCAAGCTCTTCAGGACTAGGATCAGGCCTCCTCAAAAGTGTCTGTGGCGAGCGACCATTTATATACATGGTACGTAACGAAGTCACATGTCACTCACATACGGCCAGACCTACCAAGAGCAACGAGTCAGTAGGTCTTCTGTTGCTTATCCGTCGCAACACATGAGGTGCTCCACGCCGTGCAAACCCTCGACCACACTCCCCCCAGTACTCCAACTCGGCACACGTGCACTTCCTCTTAACACAACGGATGCATCAGCCTCCCTCCTACGGAACCTCCTGGATTACACGCACACCTCCACTTGTACTGGAGGGAGACTGGGATTTAGAACACCTGCCTCGCCTACCCTGACCACGTTCCCAAGGACGGGAGACCATCGTAGTCACTTAGGTACCTCACAGCATATGCCCCTGGCCAATGGCCTTTCTGCCGATCGCTCGCACCCAGAGAACACTATCCCCTTACCCTTACCCACAACACTGCCCACTTATCCCTCACCCAGAGCACTGTCCCCCTATCTCTCACCCAGAACAATGCTCCCATATCCCTCAACCAAAGAACAGTGCCATGAACTCCTGCCATGACGCCATGACATCCTCTCACCCACAAGCCGAGATTCTTTACCCAGGGGATTGCAACTTTCACCATAGGGAATGGTTGAATTCCTCCCATACAGATGGAGGGGGGATTGAAGCCCTCTCGTTCCCCACTATCAATGATCTGGAGCAAATCATCATCAACCCCACACATTCCAGACTAAAATCCACAGTACATCTATCTTGGAAACCCCATATTAAGGAAATAGCCAAATCTGCCGCTATTAATCTGAAAGTCCTGTTTAGATGTCGAAATTTCTTTTCTTCCGAACAGCTGCTCCGTTCATACAAAGGAGTGATCCGTCCTGGTATGGACTACTGCTCAGACATCTGGTGTGGTTTTAGCTTTGCATCCTTACTTGACAAATCGATCCGCTTGCCCTACGTCGCGATGTTGGCTCACTTTCCTTCTTCTCGAGGAATTACTTTTGTGTTTGCTCCCGAAAATAGCTGCTTGTATGCCCCCACCACTAGCCAGACCACGCAATACTCGGCAAGCTGCTGCCTCACATGATCACAACGTGGCCGTTGGCAACTCAAGGGTGGGCAGTTTTGATAACTGTTTCTTACCCTACACTTCGAAGATTTAGAACTCTCAAACCCTCTCATGTCTTTCCCAAACAACTATGACCTGGCTCACTTTCAAAGACAGGATTTTCACTTCCTCCAAAATTCGTCAATACTTTTCCTTGTCTCTTCTCTTTCCCTTTCATTACCCTCTATATTTCATGTAAGGCCCGGCTTTATTATGGACTTTTGTCTGTAACTGGAGCCTCCAATGTAAAAAAAAAAAAAAAAAAAGAAAAAAAAAAAAAAGAAAAAGAAATCCTAGTCTAAAGCCACTTGCTTATCTATCGACCAGCCCCGATGGGGGGAACACCTGCGTTGGTTGTGGGCCGACAGCCGCGCCCGGGATTCGAATACGGGTGGACCCATGCGTATATGATGGTAAGCAACGATAACCTCTACACTAAGGAAGCCCGTGTGTGTGTGTGTGTGTGTGTGTGTGTGTGTGTGTGTGTGTGTGTGTGTGTGTGTGTGTGTGGCAACAATGCCACTCCAGCCGTGCATATCTAATGATATGCAAATAATATACCAAACCATGCGAGGTTGGCAGATAAAGGGGTGCGGGCTGGAAGGAACGTGGGGGAAAGGGAAAGGGAGAGAGGAAAGGGAGGATAGACGAGATGGGACACAATGAGATTTCACATGTTTCCTTCATTCACCTAAAAATCATATGATTCGTTCATCCAGCACTCATATACACCTCCTTCATCCATTCAAACATTCACGTTTTCTTCTTTCATGCTACATTCACTTGTTCTTCATTCACCCAACATTCACATACTCCCTTCATTCACCTACCATATCACGAGCTCCCTTCATTCACCCAACACTGACATGCCTCCTCTCTCCTCCTCCTCCACTATCCACACACTACTGGGTCAGACACTGGTCCCCAGGTGACGGGGCCTCCCCATAGCATACCTTGGCCCCGCAAGGTATACCATTACGACCTCATCACACCTTATGGACAATGGGCCACAAACCGTCTACCTCCAACCCTGTCATTTACCCATCCCCGTTGCCCTAGCCACCTGCCTGGGGACGCTGACAGTCGCCCTTGCCACCTGCCACACCAACAGTCGCCCTAGCCACCTGCCTGGTACGCTGACGATCGCCCTTGCCACCTGCCACACCAACAGTCGCCCTAGCCACCTGCCTGGGTACGCTGACAATCGCCCAAGCCACCTGCCACACCAACAGTTGCCCTTGCCACCTGCGTGGGGACGATAACAGGATGATCCAGGCCCTTGCTGGTAGTGTGGTGTGGCACACAGACTTACACCCAAGATATTGATAGGATCTTCCTTGAAGATCTTGAAGCCAGTCTTATCTTTCCGAAGCGATGGTTTATAGTCCTTTTTTTTTTGTCGTTTCCAGTCACTTAAGCAAAGAGGATATGTAGAGTGCATGCTGGAAACGAAGCCTTCCAGTACCCTCTGAGTGCAAATCGTATTTACGTCTCTTCCCAGTGTGTCCTTTGGAAGGGAAAGTCTGAGCGACGCGAATCGCTGTTCTGAGTGATATTATATCTGACAGTCGATGCGCCACCATCCAGGCCCCACCCTCATGGGGTACGTATCCTCAATATATCCACCCATTTCTACGGGGACAAAAAGCAACCACGAGACGCTGGAAGGGCTCTGAATAAGCACAAGGGATTCAATACTTTTATCTTGTAACTATAACTTATATATATGCCACGTACTTGAGAATATAACAAGGTGAATAATATATCCTTTGAGCACGACGGTGCGACCCTTGAACACAACGGTACAACCCTTGAACACGACGGTACAACCTTTGAACACGACGGTGCAACCCTTGATCACAAAGGTACGACCCTTGATCACAACGGTACGACCCTTGATCACAACGGTACGACCGGTGATCACGACGGTACGACTTTTGGGATACGATAGCGCATGAACTTTGCCCCGATCATTAAGGGCAATATATCAAAGGCCTGGCTATAATACTGAAGGGTCGCACCGTCCTGCTCAAGGGGTTGAGTTTGTCAGGACGGCAAACCTACAAGTACCCCTCACGGTGTCCACACAGGCGATGAGGCTGAGGGCAGGCAAGCAGGCAGGCAACAGCAATGGCACCTGGTGTAGAGAGTCCACGTCTCCCTTTCATCAAGGCTTCACATTGTAGAAATAAAAGTCCAGTTTATAAAGACTTCATAACACAATACAACTGGGAGCCTAGACAACCGGCTTCTTAAGGTCGTGATAAAATATGTATACAATTTCTCCGTCACAGGTACTCAAAGCCAGAGAAAGGCACTTAAAAGTTGAGGCAATTTTCTGCTACACACAAAAAAAAGAAGGGAGGAGGAGGAGGAGGAGGAGCTGTTGCTGGGGCAATAATAATGACTGGGCAGTGAGCGTTTCCTGCAACTTTCACTGCACAGGTCAGCCACGGTGGGTGGCAAATGCCCTCACCCAGGCTCTCTCGACTGTGCAGAACTGGGCCCCTCCCTTCAACAACAACTACCTTCACTCTTCTCTCATTCGTAATTAAAGAAAAAAAATGATACTTTTTTGTCGTAAGGGGCCTTGATATACTCTACATACTCACACTAATACTAATTCTATTTCTCTTCTGGGTTCAAGTTCCATCCTAACAAGTCGACTTGAGTTATCTTAAAATCGACCGCAACACCATCTGAACGCCATCGATTGACCATTAAGGTAACAGTGACGTAGCCCGAATCTTCGGTAACGAAGAAGTGTAAACTCGTTCACTTCCAGATCGAATGAAAATCAAATAGAAATCATTTACGTTTTAACTCGAGTCTTCTTCATTTTGTAGTTATTTATATTACCATCTTCCATGGCTAACAGTGTAGGCACACTGCGCTACGGTGGCTACGGGGTGTGTACAAGAATTCCCCAAGGAAGACATTTATGTATGACGTATCATTGTGACAAATCACATCCTAACCTGGGTAATGTAGGCAGCTGCAAGGACATACTCATGTCGTAGAGTACACATGAAAACAAATTTCAACATCACCTGTCTCAGCAAGTCACTTACTAGCACGACAACCCTGTGAAGGGTTCTGTGGTGGGTGCTAACCCACACAAGACACCGAGATGTCACGATTGAACAATGTGGAAGACCTCAGAGAAATTTTGTCTAATGACCTTACCATCAGCATAAAAAACAAAGCAACGGCTGCGTCTTGTAAGAAAGATGGTCGGGTGGATCTTGCGGACCTTCAAGACCTCAGGGGAAAAAAAAAAAAACAGTCATGACACTCCTTAAGGCATTAATACTCTTCTAAATACAAAACAGCTGTGTACAAACGTAGTAAAGAAAATGAAATTCAGAGAACGACTAAAAAACTATGATGCCGTACGCTTCGGAACGTAGACGGGAGAGGTATATATCGTTTCTCACCATTAGAATACCATAGAAGGCATGGTCCCAAACCTACATCAAATAATGAATAAGTATCAACCCTAAAATCAAAAGCTACGATAAGCACAAAGAGAGAAAACACCATCAACATTCGGGGCCAAAAACTATTCAACACACTGCACGGAACCGCCCGATACGCTATGAGGTGTCGAGCAGAGAAGTTCAAGAAAGTCCTGGTGGCTACAAGGGCCTACAGCTTGGACTCAGCCTGAGGACTACAGGGGGTATCAAACATCTCCAAAATCTTCTACAGGTATGGCCCATCCAGGTCCTGCATTGTGCAACAATTCACCAGATGTTTCTCTCCTGTCTGGATGGTTTCTGAGGCCTGGAATGGTAAAGGAACCGAATATTCTACATCTGTCGTTACCATTCCAGTCTGGATGGTTTCTGAGGCCTGGAATGGTAAAGGAACTGAATATTCTATACCTGTCATTACTGTTCGCATAGCGACCCCCGCCTGACACACAGCCATACCTGCTAAGGCATGAAGTAATGTCACGAGACAGTCCACAACATGAGCACTACGGTGGTGTCCACTGAAGCGAACGGGGAACATCCTCAAACACAATATGTTTTGACAAGCAAACACGATATGCAGAAGAAGCACTTTAGTTTTATCCATCTCATAAATAAAAAAAAACGTTCTTTGGATCCTGAATCACTCCTTTTAGGTATATCACCACTACCCTGACCCCATTATCACTACCCTGGCTACTACCACTACCCTGGCTACTACCACTACTCTAGCTACTAGCACTACCTCCATCTTAACTACACTCCCTCATTCCACTCACTTTACCTTCACAGTTCTTCAGGGTTCACATCATCCACTTTAAAGGTCCAGGCAATGTTCAACGTTTGTCCTCTTTATAATCTTGTGCAAATTTTCAAAGGACACAAAAGTGTTGGTGTCAACTCTGCCGCGTAGGAGAGGTCGAAGGTGATGGACAGGGGCTGGTTGCTACCTGGGGCCCAGCACGACCCTTGTGTTACCCACCCAGGGCGGTTGTCACCCGCTCCTTCCACGCCCTCTCACTACATCAAAGGGAGGGAAATTTTCCCTCATCAAGACACCTATTTATTCCCTGAGACAGCTGAGGTTTGTCAAAGCTTAAGAGACTACCTGCTGCCTCCCCTCGTCGGACGCCTCCTCCCCAGCTTGAGTACCTCTTCCCTCCTCCCTTGGAGTAACTCCCTCCCCCTCCGACAATTACCACACCCTCGGCCGTCCCCACCATGCCACCTTTCTCTCATTTCCGGCCATTCCAATTCTCGTGTTGTCTCATATCCTCCCTCTCTTCCCCTGCTCCTAACGGTTGCAGTCCCGTCCTTCCTGGCACCAGCCATGTTTAGTGCCTCATTCTCTCTCCTATCTCTCCCCCTTCCTCATTCATTTCCTCCTGCGCTACCATCAGCCCCCGACCCCACACTGCCAAAGGCCCGCACAATATTCCATGGCGAGGCATCTCGAAGCACCTTGCACTGTTGCCTGTCAATGGCTACGTGACCCAGCTCCTGCCTGGAAACCCACGGTCACTTCTAAGCTCTGAAGGGCCCCCACGGAGAGGACAGATATCGGCTTCTCGCGCCATCGCACTCGACGACACACCCGGCAACCACGACACACCCAGAGACGACGATACACCTAATCACCGCGACACACAGCACCACCACCAGCACGATCCTTCCCCCCCAACACCACGACACTCACCCAGCAACCAGTGGCCTGGATTCCATGCACCATCGCGACAAACTAAACTTCTCGGAATAGTTTTCTATCCAACCATTTACCGACCATTAAAGTTGGAGAAGTGCCCCTCTGACTTCCTACCTGCTTTTCTAATACCACTCAGTCCCCTCAGGCAGCAGGAGGGAGAGAAGGGAGCCAGGGCGACGATAGGCCTTCACAGGAGGCAGGGAGAAGGATGAGCACGTCGTCTTTATCTGGAAAAGTCGTCAGCCATCTGGCGGGAGTGTGTAGGTGGCACCCTAAGCCAGGCTGCACTAATTAAGCTATCAATAACGTGGACTGTGACCACCTTCCTAACCCCCAGCATGACCTCATGTCCCTAAGGGCCGAAGCGGCCAGGGATTTATCTGACGGCTGGAGAAGTTATCAATGATTTACCCGCGGCCACGGCACAGCCTGGAAAAGGGTCTCGATAGCCACACAAGCCCACTCCGCCCCACCAGCCCTCCTGAGCTCCACCTCGCCCCTCCTTACCCTACCACATGCCTGGCCAACCATCCTCCTCCTCCTCCTCCTCTTACCTTACTTAACCTCACCAACACCGTCTGCAAACCTCTAACGTACTCAACAGCACTAAGACCTGTTCCTCTACCCCAGTGACCAAATCTGCCACTCTGCTCACTCCTTCATGAATACCTAGTCTAAACCAGGGCAGTTTGTTACTACAGGTCGACATGTTATCATCAGGAAACTCTACTGCTCTAGCAGCCCTTGGGAGAACCTGTTCACTATTTCCACAACGTCCAGAGGTTCACCTGACAGCGTTCCTTGTTATTTCCTTGTAGCACGTTGATACTTTGGTTCTTCGACATTAAAGCCATTTCCTATCATATTTCGTACATTATCCCTTCTCTTCAGTCCAGTCCATTTACACATTCTGCTCTGTCATTCCAGCAGGGGAATATCGTCCTATGCACGAGTCTTGCATGTATTTCATCTGCGTCTTTAACAAAAGTATCTTTCGCGTCGAAATTCTTATATGTCTTAAAATCTTTGACGAGTTCCAGTGAATCGGATATATTTCTTTTTCCCCTTCCAGCTCAGGATTTTCTTCAGCTCTCCATGATAAATGTCAGCACACAGCGGTAATACAGTCGGGAGGGAACGAGGTCTATAAATGCGTCATCGCTGGTCTAGCTTCCCTCATTTTAAAAGTTCTCAATACCCAACCCATCATCATCTTTCCGCAGACTCAGCGGTTCCTCCACGTCGCTCCGTTATAAAGCGAGGTCTTCCTACCTCATCACTCCTAGATCTGTAACGCATCTCCGATCTCATGACCTGCGCTGCTTCCGTCATAAACCAGGTATGTGACTTGACGTGTTCGCGCCTTCCGGAGTGGGGGGGAGTCGACATTCTTCCCCTTGCTGTATCCACCGTCTGCTTCCATCCAAAACCCCTACCTCATACACCACCTACCTCAACCACCATCCACACCTCGAACTCCCACCTGCCTCAGCCAACGCTCGCTGGCTCCTCATCCCGTATTACACTCGCTACACAGACTAGTATACCCCTGTGTTCTATGTCCCTCAGAGCCTCCTACACCCTACAGGGAATCTCCCACTTCGTCTGGACTATATGGGTCTCTCTCTCTCTCTCTCTCTCTCTCTCTCTCTCTCTCTCTCTCTCTCTCTCTCTCTCTCTCTCTCTCTCTACCAGACAGACATTCACCCAGGCGAGGCGAACCGGACTCTCTCCAGCTACTGCGCCAGGCAGAAATCACCATGAGCTGATGGGCTACACCCGAACAATGACACTAACGACACACGTAATTACGTTTCCTCATATACTCACGGGAGTTAATTGATTCCGTGATTACATCTAATGATTCAGCTTAATTCCGTCACGAAGGAAGTTGCTACCTGTGAGGATTGGACGGTCTATACATACTGACCACTTGATGGCGCATTGTGTGAGCCGCGCGGGCGTTGGGGGTGACTTGCACGGTGCGGGCGTGGTGATGGTGGCGTGCGCGGTGAGGGCGTGGTGATGGTGGCGTGCGCGGTGAGGGCGTGGTCATGGTGATATGCAGTGTGCGGGCGTGGTCGTGGAGACACTCACGGTGTGGGCGTGGTCATGGAGACATGCACGGTGTGGGCGTGGTCATGGCAGGGAATGTGTTAAAAGGACATAAATGATAAGGGAGGCGTGTGTGATGATACGATGGGCGGGGCAGCATGAGTGGAGTGAGAGCGGGTGGGGTGGGCGGGATGTTAGCGTGGGGTGGAAAAGCACTGAGTGTGTGGGGGTCATGTGGCTCATGAAGGCGTGGTGACAATGCTGGCTTGGCTTAGATGCTGACAGAACCCACGGTGATGGCACCATACACAATAATAATAATAATAATAATAATAATAATAATAATAATAATGATAATAATTCAGCCAAAAGCTTCTATTACATAGAATACTCCTTTATAAACACCATTACCGCACTAACTTCAATACTACACCACAGTTTAACCTAACAGACCATCAACATGCTACTATGTTGGGGAAGTGGGCAGTGAGGTGGGTCACGAGGCATGTGTGTGTGGCAGGCAGTGAAGTGGGTCAGGTGGCACTGTGTGTGTACAGCAAGCACTGAGGTGCGTCAGAAGGCATGGTATGTGGCAGGCAGTGAAGTGGGTCAGGAGGCAGTGTATATGTGGCCGCCACTGAGACCTGGCCAGGCAGGCACCCCAAGCTGCCTCGTACAGGTGCCAAGCACCAGCAGGGGCGGCGGCTCCTCACCCCCCAACACACATCACACCCCCACAGTGAGTCTCAGTGAGGGGCTTCACCCTCCTGCCGCACATAGGGGCCAAGCTCCCATTTGTAACTCTCACATTGAAAAGCCCTGACGCAGACCTACACTCGTGACACACAAAAATACAAATCTGGGGGAAGACAGGGCGAGGCACTAAACCCCAAATTGAAGCTTCAATATTCTCGATAAAAACGAAATGATATTTGTCAAGCGAATCTTGATGACAAGCGTTGGTTTCTTACACAACACAAAATCGAAAATTGCAGTCATGAAAATCTATGATTATAATAAAAAATGACTCACTTTTAGATACCATTTTATTTCATTAAACTATATCAAGCGAGCTTAATACAGCCAGGACTCGGGAGGAACCTGGTCGAACTGTGTCACCTGAAGCACACCGAAGCAAAACGAACCAGTGGAAGCGAGACCTCATCAGCCATTGAGACGGTCAATACCTACCTAACCCGGGCAGTAAGAAAAAAAAAAAAAGCCAATCCAGTCCCAGTACTCCTTCCCAAACCTGAACACTGATAGGCAAAGTCATTCAAAACTTTACGAGAAACAAAGAGTTTTATCAAGTTATGACATGGAGTGTATTCTACAAAAGTTTTTTTTTTTCCGCCACGAAACAGTCCCAAGTGATTCTAAAAGTCTGTGCGCAAAGCCTCAGTCAAACTGACTTTGCAAAACAGTAACTATAAAATGTAAAGGGGCCGCGATGGCCATGGCGTTAAATAGTATAAAAACCTTTTTGGAACTCGAAGTTGTTTGACATTCAGCAAACAATACAAACTATGCACCACCCAATCCAGACACTAAACAGTTGGCTGGACAGATACCTACCTACAAAGTGTACCTGACCAGCCAAACTGACCTGCAAGCCCCAACCTCAAACAGCCTGATTGAGCAGGAGAACAACAGGAGAGTTAGGTGTCCAACACAATCGAGCCTCCACACTCAGCATAACAAGATGTACACACCAGGTAATACTCGAGGTCACACCCATGTAGATACAGACGCACACACACCCACGTAGATACAGACGCACACACACACACACACCATCTACCAGGAAGCGTCCACAGGCCAGCATGAGATGACCAACGTAATCAAACTTCTCGTCTTTCATGCGCGCGCGCCATTTCCCACTCGAGCGAGGCAGCGACAAGAACAGATGACTGGGTCTTAGAGGGAACATTCCTCATTTGGCACCTTGCTCTGTTCCTTATATTGGAAAGTAATACAGGAAGGGAGGATTTCTAGCCACCCGCGCCCGCCACTCTCAGTCGCCTTCTACGACATTCATGGAATACGTGGGAGGTACTCTTTCTCCCCTATACTCAGGGATAATGTATATATATATATATATATATATATATATATATATATATATATATATATATATATATATATATATAATAATAATAATAATCTACATGTTCAATGATACTACGAAATATAAAAATAACGTTCCACTGTGCAGTTTACCAGATGTTCAAATGGTAACTACAATGTTGAATTATCTAGTGAGCGTGTTGAATATATATATATATATATATATATATATATATATATATATATATATATATATATATATATATATATATATATATATATATATATGAGATTTAGTTCATAGCCCATATTGAAAAAAAAATCATCTTGTACATTAGGTATTGATAAACCGACCACCAAGTCGAGTTTCGAACCCTGATATATGTCATAACCGTAGTGTGATAAGGGGTCGTACAGCAGGAGCACAAGATTATCTGGGTTATGTAAAGTAGAAATGCTTCAGTTCAAATATGTACATCTAATACATTATGAACGCGTGAGGAAGAGTTTAAGAAACAGCAGTTACTGTTTGAACAGACGAATGTATAATATATATATATATATATATATATATATATATATATATATATATATATATATATATATATATATATATATCAAACATGGTAGAGACATCAACATGGTTTACATCAATTAGATATATTCTTGTATGTGAAAAAAATGTAAAAAACATTTCCCAAAACATAGGCCAACCTGAGTTTGTAACTTGAGAGAGAGAGAGAGAGAGAGAGAGAGAGAGAGAGAGAGAGAGAGAGAGAGAGAGAGAGAGAGAGAGAGAGAGAGAGGAGAGAGAGAGAGAGAGAGAGGTGAGGTCGTCGAGGGTGCCCTAATCCTTTCCTTCACCTGTTTCGTAATTCATTCACCTGCCCCGCCCAGTGGCGGATGGTATATTGTATTCTGGGTCTCTCTACCTGTACTGTCTTGACAATGTTATCAGAGCAATGGATGTGAACGGATGTGGCCTTTCTCCATCTGTTCCTCGAGCTAAGGCTTGAAGAATATATATATATATATATATATATATATATATATATATATATATATATATATATATATATATATATATATATAAGGAGGCAGCAGGAAAGCGAGGGGTTCGAGACAAAAACGTCACATGTGGGCCAGTTATTTTGGGCCAGTCTGCCTCAGCCAGCCTGTAAGCCAGTCTACCCAGCACCTGACGCGGCCACAGCCTGTGTGGTTCTCTTCTCAGGGTCAAGATGATGGACCGCGACCCTGATTTACCTCAGGGTCAAGCTGATGTACCCTAGCCCTTTATATAGGGCTTTATATAGGGTTAGGGGAGAAAGAATACTTCCCACGTATTCCCTGCGTGTCGTACAAGGCGACTAAAAGGGGAGGGAGCGGGTGGCTGGAAATCCTCCCCTCTCGTTTTTTTTTTTCATTTTCCAAAAGATGGAACAGAGGGGGCCAGGTGAGGATATTCCAAAAAAGGCCCAGTCCTCTGTTCTTAACGCTACCTCGCTAACGCGGGAAATGGCGAATAGTATGAAAGATATATATATATATATATATATATATATATATATATATATATATATATATATATATATATATATATATATATATACATGTTACCCTGACTACCATAAGGAGGTCCTGTAGGGTAAATTGGTCAGCTGCCGTTCTGCCAAGACCCCCCCCTCCCATCCTCGCCAGTGTTTCTACCCACACATCACAACCCTCACCACCCACACTACCCTTCTGAACTTCTCCCCACACACACAGTACTCGCCCCTACAGCAGGGTCCTTCCTGTGGGGCGGCACCCGACCTCGTAGCTACCGTATTTCCGTACACTCCCTCCCTATTTTACCCCCTTTTCCCTCCGCTCCCCTCGAACATCCCCTCTCCTCTGACCCCCCTCACCCCTCTCTCCATCCATCTACTTCCGTAGGCTACATAAAAAAAATATATATGAAGTCACCGACGCCTGGTTTTTGCCCAGCAGGGTGGTGCCAGCCGTGCTACAGCGGCGCGACCGTACTGGGACAACAGATGACTCGCTGAGGACTGGCGTAAATCATCCGATGGACACCGCTTAATCCACCCTCCTCCATCCTTCCTAATCGTTCCTCATCCTCCCTCACCCCTTCCTCAACAATCTCCCCCCCATCCACTCCCCCGTCCCACCACACCATCCCTACTCATCACCCTGTCTCCCCACCTCCTTTCCCACTGTCGCCCAGCGCCGCCCCTACACGCCGCGCCGTCCCTGCCCGGCCCCTCCCACAACATATACAAAACAAATGTGTATTCGTGTTATTTTGGCTACACTTGCCGCCACCGCCCGCGCCGCGGGCAGGTGCCTCGCCCACTGCCCTCCCTCGCTCTGTGCCTCCTCTGGCTGCTCCTCCTCCTCCCTTACACTTATCCCCTTGGCTCAGGCTGCTACCCCCCTTTACACACGTCCCCTTGACTCAAGCTGCTCCCACCTCACACATTCCTTCCTTACGCGTGACTCCTTACCCCACCCTTCCCTCCTCAACTCTGTTCCTCCCTAGACTTGCCTCACTCTTCAGTAACTTACCCACTTTCCCTAATCCACCCTTACCAATCCCCCCCAACGCTCCTCCTATGTACATCACCTACATCACCTTAGCCTTTCCTAATCCTTTTCTGCCCTAATCCCTCCCACACCTTATTTACTCTCACATTAACATACCCATTTCGGCAAGCCCTCCCTCCCCTCTACTCAACCTTCCCCCTACAATACTCTACAGTAGACTACTCCACTCGGCCCTCCACCTACAATACACATCCTCAGGCCACTCCACACTGTTCTACCCCCTACACTAAAGAAAACCACTTCACTCAGCCCTCCGCCTACAGTTCACCACACCAGACCATTCTAATCAGACTTTCCTCTAAGTACACCACACTAGACCACTACACTCACCCTGCTAATTCTATCTTTGTGTGGAAGTGATGTCCAATACACAGTATGGCGCGCGAGCGCGCTCGTGTGTGTGTGTGTGTGTGTGTTCGCATAGCCTGTTGCTTATATTCGTACGTCAGCTTCGGCAGAAGGAAGAACTCCAACAACCACTCCACCAATGCTGACGATCACTCATCATCCACCACTCCCTCCTTACCTCCAAGGGCACAGTGTTCATCATCACAACCTTCGCCATCTGATCCATCACTATTTTCACAACCACCACCTCACAACCCCCAACTAAAATCACCACCTCACCACCTCTATGACCACCAACCTCATAATCCACATCATGACCCCCTCATCACCTCAATGTCCATCGTCACCATCGTCACCCCCAACACTTGGGCCACGAAGGTCATCACCACCATAGCCCCTTCCATCATTCGCCACCATTACGGCCACCACCCTCACCAGCACTACCACACCGCCACCACACACCAGACGCGTGCCAGTGTTGACCAGGTCTGTCGATGGCAACCTGAAGGGGTCGAACATGAAAGGCCTGGGGCCATTAACTACTTCATTAACATCAAAATAAAGTTGTTCATCAAAAGCTGCCTTTACAAAACTGGACTCGCCACTTGTGGTGGTCACCAGCATCCTTGGTGACGTGGAACACGGCTATCTGACGTGTTACAATACCTCACTTTGCTTTACCTTATAGGTTAGCTACCTTACCTTGCCTTATAGGTTAGCTAACTTACCTTACCTTATAGATTAGCTAACTTGCCCTGCCTTACAAGTTAGCTACCTTACCGTGCACTGCCTTGCCTTACTTGCAGCTACCATCGTGTCTCCTGGGCATTGGTGGGGCGTCTGGCTTTGCGCCCTCCACATATGGACGTGATAATCCCAGGGAAGGAGATATAGAGGGTGGTCACAGATTATTGTCTTCACCAGTTTTGTGCAGATGGCTAAATAAATTTGCATTTCTCGTCAACAAGTGATGAGGTCAGGAGGACGTCAGGCTGGTTTACGAGCCTGGTCGTCGCCTCATCCTTCCCCGAGGCTGAGCTGGCGCCTACCACTCTCTCTCTCTCTCTCTCTCTCTCTCTCTCTCTCTCTCTCTCTCTCTCTCTCTCTCTCTCTCTCTATACACCCCCCGTCCCGCCACGCCCAGGTAAACTTGATGCAACAGAAAAGGGGAGACTGAAATACTTATGAGGCTTATAGCTAGACAGGTAGATGTACAGGGTGTGGTGGTGGTGGTGGGGAAGGTGTTGAGCCACAAGTCCCACGTTCATGCAAGAACACACCTCAAACCCCTGGCTCTGGCCAGGTCCCTCCCACCTGACACCTCCAGCCCCTGGCTCTGCCCAGGTCCCTCCCAAATGACACCTCCAGCCCCTGGCTCTGCCCAGGTCCCTCCCACCTGTCAGATGACGCTAACCCTGGCCTAAAGTCCAGGCCTCTCCCACACCATATAGTTGACTGGTAATCTACAACTTTATGCCAACTCAGTCACTATGGCTCATCAATGCTTTGTGGATTCTATGAAACAAAAAGCGGTCTATGTTATCACTAGTGTACTCTATGTGTACGTTCTATTCTTCATACATCCTACTGTCTACAGTGTGGCTTCCAGTGTGCATGAGAAACGCTACTTATATCGTGGTTCAACTTCGAGTTCGCTTGGAGCAGTCTTAGGGGAGCTTTCTACTCCCACAGTCCAGAGTGGGTCGACTGAATTATTTGAAGCCGCGGCCCGCAGGGTTGCTTGGTCTAGTGCTTTCTTAAAATTTCTCTGCTACCGCGTTTCCGATGCTTGCAGAATATTCATAGCAGAGACTTGGATCCCCGGTATTTTAAGGTGTACTCTCTCTCTTTTTTGTATATCAAGGCTTTTCATTTTACAGGCAATGCTTTACAGAATTTTTCATGGCTGTCTTGCCAATAAGAAATAACTTCAGGATATATGTTGGGGACTAAGCTTTCTGGGATTTTCAGAGTGAAATTGATGGTGTACCTCTTTCGTTTAAAAAAAAAATAAAAAACCTCCAGTGACTTCAGACATTCCCAGTGATTCAATTCCTCAAATGCATCAATTTGAGCCGTGGAATATCTCTGAACACTTTCTAATTTTCCAATTTCGTCATCCTTGTTGGGTGACGTTAGTATAAAACAGTAATGTATTCGTGAGGGAATTAGTGCCTCGAAAATTGCCATCCCTGGTTTTCCTTTCTTTGTCTTTGAAAGTCCGCAGGATCCATCGCACTATCCTCTTGGAAAAGGCAACTGTTGCTCAGTTGCGTTCGCTGAAGGTACGTTCGTCAGACATTATCACTCCGAGCATCTTTCACACTGTTCAATCGTGATGTGACGATATCAGTGTCCGTGAAGACTGACATCATTACTTATTCTTTATTTGTCTTGAATGTCCTCAGGATCCACCTCACTATCCTTTTGGAGATGGCAACTGCTGCTCTGTTGCGTTCGCTGAGGGTAAGTTCGTCAGACATTGTCACTCCGAGCATCTTTCACACTGTCCAATCGTGATGTGAAAATGTTTATGTCCGTCCGGTATCCAATATAGCCGAGGAGCGTGGCGGTCACCCTATAGCTGGCTCGTCGACGTCCAAGTCTTCCGTGAGGGAGAACTTCTGCAAGTGGCCTCCCTCGTCCCTGTCTCATCCCTTTGACGCAGCACTAACAAGAGCTACCTACACAGTGGCAAATCCCACACAGAGGAGGAGGAGGTCTCCAGAGCCCCTAGGAAGGACGAGTAACCGTGTTGGGTTGGGTCAGGAGTCTGTGTTGCTGGAGGCCACAATAACTCAGGCTTCTCTGCTCACTCACTCAACTCACTTCCACATTACGTGCCACAAACAGGTACATAGACCATGAAACACGAGCAGTCTAATAAGCATTTCAGTGGACGTCAGGAATTAAAATCATAAGAAAAAATAATGTGATAACACCACTTGTCCTCGCATGACATCAGAAACTCTCAGGAGAAAAAAAAAAGTTATCCCATTTACCAATCGCTCCACAGCAACGAGAGATATCAAAAAAAAAGAAAAGAAAAGTTGAATCCCAACAGGTACTCCACATGATAAATAACTACAGGTTACATAACGTAACGAAAACATCAAAGGGGCGAATCCCTTTTAGTGCTGAGTCTTTTGGAACAGTCTGTAAAATGGCTTCTCCAATAAGCAAGGTTCTCTGTCTCTCCGGATAGGCAAGCTAAGGACATCAGCTGCAGCAACAGCGGCACCAGCAGCAGCAGCTGCAACAACAACAGCAGGAGCAGCAGCAGAAGCAGCAGTAGTACACAGCAGGAGAAAAGTCGGCGGGACTCGGCTCAAGGGGTAGGAAGTAGTGTGGATGGGGGTTAGGAGGGGTAAATACGGAGGAGCCAGGAGGAGGAGGAGGTTGTGGAGGGGCAGGACGGGGAAGTAGTGGAGGGAAGGAAGGAGGAGGGGGAAGTTGTGGAGGGGCAGGAGGAGGATTGTGGGAGTAAAGGAGGGGGGAGTAGAGGAGAGACAGGAAGTGGGTTGTGGTACAGGAGGAAGTAGAAGGAAAACATGGGAAATAAGAGAGAGATTAAGGACTGTGAATATGTTGAGGAGGAGGAAGAGGAGGAGGAGGAGCATGGGGAGGAGGAGAAAACATAAAAAATGAATGAATCAAGAGGATGGTGGCGGATATGAAAATGAGCAACAGGAGATCAAAAGAGAGGGTCGAGGAGAAGGAGGAGGGAAGACTCGGGTGGTGAGAGGCGATGGAGAGAGAGAGAGAGAGAGAGAGAGAGAGAGAGAGAGAGAGAGAGAGAGAGAGAGAGAGAGAGAGAGAGAGGGGGGGGGGGCGGCCCCCTGACTGGAAGGTCTAGGTGGGGGTAAGGCAGAAGGACGTGCACGGTGATAAAAATTAGGTCCTTCATTACCAACACCAATCAGCCAGAGGCTCGCCTGACACCCACTCCCTCTAAAACACACACACACACACACACACACACACACACACTGCTGGAGGAAGGACTGAGTCTAAGGCAAGTGGGAGAGTTGAGAGACAGGTTCTACGGCAAGTGGAAGGATGATGGATTGGTTCTACTGCAAGTGGGAGGTTGAGTGATTGGGTCTACGGCAAGTGGGAGGGTGAAGAACTGGTTCTAAGGCAAGTAGAAGGGTGGAGGACTGGTTTTACGACAAGTGGTAGAAAGATGAACTGATTCTACAAAAGTGGGTAGGTGGAGGACTGGTTCTTCTGCAAGTGGCAGGGAGGGAGACTGGTTCTGCTGTAGGTGTGTGGAGGGAAGGAAGAGGGAAGGAAGGGAGGGAGGGAGGGAGGGACAGAGGGATACTGGAAAATGTGGCATTTTAAGTCACTAAAAGGCGGAGGGGCGAGAAATGGCGGGTGAAGGATGACCGCTGGCTGCTGAGAAGGGTCGTCCTACACACACGGAAAAAGGTGGGAGACTCAAGACAGACGCTCGGGGGGTGGGAGAGAGAGAGAGAGAGAGAGAGAGAGAGAGAGAGAGAGAGAGAGAGAGAGAGAGAGAGAGAGAGAGAGAGAGAGAGAGAGAGAGAGAGTCTGAGGACCGGAATGGGATGCCAAAGTGCAGGGGGGGCCAAGCCCCATCTATCAAAGGAGCAGCAGTGCATCTCCCGGTCCTTGGTCTATCATTGGCAGCAGAGAACAACAATCTGTCATACCAAACATGAAAACATGTGAATCCATTACATTTGCTCATACAGAAGCGAAACCAAAGACTGGATATACGAAAGCAAACACAGACAAGAGGGGGGGAAGAGAAGCTCGAGTACATGAGCCTGTGCCATCATGATCTCCTCACAGTCCTTAAGCACGAGTTAAGGCTAAATGAGCACTGCGTGAGACACGGCCACACACACAAGTGTTCCCTGGTGAGGGGAGGTAAAGAGCGTGGTTAGAAGCGACCGCGCTTCCGTGCAGACTATGGCGGTGGCGGGGATATTGGTAGCGATGGTGGTCGTAATTGTGGGAGGGGGGGGATTAACAGCGATGATGATAATGGTCGCAGCGGTGGAGGTACGTTAATACCAGCAGCAGTGGTGGTGGAGATGGTCGCACTTGTGGTGGCATGTCGATTCTGGAGACTCGGTTCAGACCGAGTTACGTAAGGTTTTCTCCTTTAGACAATCCGGGTCGTTTGGGGTCATAGCCCACAAGCCCTCAGTCCCTCTACAACCAGTAGCTCTAGAGCCTACGACTTCGAAGGTACTTCGAAGGTCCAGTACTTGAAGGCAATAAGTTTATCATTTTCGGCCCCGACTGTCTAGGCTATTTCTCTCATTTCCATGACACCCAGCTTTCAAGGGATGTATGCTTCTTGCGTCTTCCTTGTATCTCGCATCCACTTGGAAATGTTCTCAGAGTGGGTACTGGAAAACTGGCCATCCAGGATTCCCCGTATGCAAATGATGATGATGCTTCTCTCTCTCTCTCTCTCTCTCTCTCTCTCTCTCTCTCTCTCTCTCTCTCTCTCTCTCTCTCTCTCTCTCCTGTCTGCCCTCCATTATGCAGTGCCGGTGAGTTCTGTTGTTTCCAGCAAGATTTCATATACGAGAGTCAACGTGAGCTGTAAAGTGGCCTATTTTTCTGGGCGTATTCTACCTCGGAAATTTTGCCCACCTCGAAGATGAGAGTATTCTGCTCTGAAGTACGCCAGTACCAAATTTTGCCTCAAGTCGTCTTGAAAGTATCGTCTCAAACCAGCCCGTCATCACCGAGTTAAGTGCAATGAATGTATGATCATCGTATATAATTCCTCCGAGATATCTTGTTATTTACATTCGTCTTCCATGACGTAGGATGTTTATTTTGCCTTGAAGTATTCTATATACAAGTTGTCACTGCCTCAGTTCCCCATAAGGACGCACCAGGGAGTTAATTCCGTTATGTAACGTGCTATTTCAAAAAGCCTTGTCAGACGTCAATCACTGCCCCCACGATGTCTCCTGCAGATAAGGCTTTCATACTCATATGCAAACGATACGAAGCTCTGGTATACATCTACGTCTTTGGGATGCGAGTGAGAAAGAAAAGAGCAAATATCTTCCCTTGTCCTTTCATATTCCCCTTCATTATCCTCTCTGTATTTCAGTTAAGGCCTGGGTCTTGATGTGGACTTTAGTCTGTGACTGGAGCCTCCAACGTCAAAAAGAATAAAATATATCAAAATCTCTAAAGAAGGATATTTCAACTTTCTTCCTTTCCTCAAGCGAGTGAACTTACTGCAAAAAAAATCTACATTTTGAGCAACCTTGAGGCTTGTGAGGCCACTGAGAGCCTGGGTGCAAACCTCTGGATTTTGGACAACAACACTTGCGTATGAGACGAGTGTATACCCACACAGACTCATCTCATTACAGTCAGTTCACAGCCATTCTTCTTTGGGTACCGTAATACTATAATCGAAACCTCATCACCATACGTTACTGACCCATCTAAACATCATTCATAAACGTTGCATAAACCTGAAGCCATGTTATAATTGGTTACTGGAAATGGTCTGATAAGTTTGAGATACAGTGTTAGACTGAGTCTCTAGCAACCAATGCATGTTATGGACGGTCGAGAAAATGTCCTCCAATGTCTATGCATGAATTAGAACGGCAACATACGTCGCCCTTACCCGAGCTGGCTGGCTGGCTGTTGTTGTTGCTCCGTCTCCTTCCCTCCCTGTCGAAGTTGAGGCTCTCCCATCCCACCGGAAGCCACTTCAATAACGGTAGTTTCTCCCTCCCACGATTTGCATAACCATCACGCGTGTCCCGTCCTACAGAGGGACGAGCCGCGCCACCAGCCAACAACACCAACACCAAGTCTTCTCCTGGGGCGCTCTCTAGTTCCTCCTCCAACGAACGACGTGAGCACAACATAAGCCTCTTCTCAATGTAAATCGTCCACGACTGCAGTCAACCTCCTTCACGAAACCTAACTTGAAAAGGGAATGAATGACAGACAAAAAAATAAATCAAAACCAGACACAGCCTCCCTGACCACAACACAACCCCTGTCACAACACGTCGTCCTATAATTCCCCTGAGATCTCCCACAGCGGCCAGCTCCCAGGCACAACCCCCCAACTCGAGACCTCCTCCCTCCTTGCTGAGTCTCGCAATAAAAACATCCACTAATCACAGGGAAAAAAAATCTTCATCCTAATTTTTTCTTATTAAAAACTTAGGCTCACTAGTTAAAAATAAGGGCCCAACTGGGGTGACTAACGTATGTACATATGCATAAACCTATGAGAAGACGGGACAACAAGGGTGTATGTACACTTACGTATGAAACAAAAAAAATCGGCCCTAATGTCAGCCTTTTGAACTCTGAACACGACGGGTGGACTAGTCTTGCCCCTGGGCCATACCGCACGAAGACGGACCATAAATTTCCAAAGATTTTTGACGTTAGTCCACAATTTCGAACGTTTAGCGGAGTGGTTCCGTGTTTGAGGTTGGGGAGTGAGGTGCGCCACCAGCAGAAGCGGGGCCCCTTCACCGTAAACAGAACAAGAGAATAAAGCCATTCACTCGCAAGACAACAGGAACTGAGCCTTTGAAAATAACAACGGGAAGCCATTCACAGTTAGGACCGCTAGAGCCTGCCTGTTCATTATACCAACGGGTGGGGAGGGCGAGGACTTTCATTATAGAGAGAACGGGGGAAGCTGATGCCTTCACTATCTGGTACGCAACGGCCTGGTCCTTCATTATACAGGGCGCTGATGCCTTCATTATCTGGAGCGCCACGAGACTGGTCCTTCATTATATCAACAAGAAGCGGGACATGCATTATGGCGACAGCCGGAGCTGATTCCCTTCATTATTAGGCTGGCTAGAGCAGCCTCGTTCATTATAATGTCAACGGGAGCCAAGTCATTCTTCACTGACACGTACCGACTCGAAAAGTTTAATTAAATCCGTTTTGCCCACTGGCCATATATCAGTCCAGATGACACACAACACTGGTGGGTCACCGGTGCTTTGCACCAGCCACACCAGACCCGACCAGGCCACACCATAGTTAGCCACAACATAGCTGGCCACACTCTACACCCGATCACCCAAGGCAACGCATCTGACCACACCATAAGCAGCTCAGCGACTGACCACACTCCTCCCGCCGCCACATACCACGGGCGACCATTCCTACATCCAGCCACACCATACCTTGTACCATCTCACCTAACCACACCTCATATGTATACCGGCAAGAAGTTGCAGCAGACCATGTTACTAATGGTGACAACACCATTCAGCAACACCACACGACCACACTACACCTATATACACCTACATTACACTCTATCACACACACACACACACACACACACACACACACACACACGTGACCATATAACTAGCAACCACACAATACCACAGCTAAACCATACCTGACGAAGCATAAAGCCATATAATTGAAGGGCAACACTAAGCCACACCACACCTTGGCAACATACACACGATCGTAATGCACCGGATCACACAAACATTATCAACCTTAGGGTTACAAAGGCATGACGTGGCTTGCATACAGCATCTGTGAGTTATGCTAGGCTGCTCGCCTCAGATGGGCCACCACCCATTCTCTCACCTGCGGCGTTCTACAGGGCAAGACAATGGAACCCTTGTGTTTATCCTGATAAACGATGCCCATGGATGCCCCGCCAGCAAGAGGTTCCACAACGAAAAAAAAAGGGAAGTTTCTTTTGACGAGGCTGTATCATTGGTAGTATAGTTTCGTCAGAGAACTTCTCTCCATAAAGGATTCTCTATTACCCTGCTGCTGAAAGTAGTGCATCTTTGGACTGCGTCAGACATAAGAAAAAGCGGTCCCACGCATCACCAGGGCTCTTTCATACAAAATGGTCATTGAGTAATCATAAGCGTACTATAAGCGAAGTAAACGAAGGGCTGAAGCTTCAGGTGCATCCGATACATGGAAGTATGTCGACGACACTCACTCCGGGTTTAGCCTTAGCAACATCTCTCCAGACACAACCGTCCGCAAGAACAACTCGAAGAGCCTCTTGGAACTGGACCACTGCCAAAATAATCATCGTCGTCATCAACCAAGATCACAACCAGGCATATGAGCCTCACTTCCAACCACTGTCCCACCACCATTTGTCTCATTAGGCCCCAGCCATCCCTCCGCGTCGTTCAGTCCAACAAACTTCATGGTGTCACTTTGGACAACAAGCTACCGAGAAACGTGTCAGGATCATCATCAAATTCTCCAAATCTCGTCTCGATATTCTTCTGAGACTCGAGACATTTGGATTTCCTGCACTTAAACATAAGGGCATCTGCACAACATTCATTCCTTCCGATCTCATCTACGCCTCTACCGCCTGGTCTTCCTCCGTCTTTACCGCAAGATAGAAGCTGCTAGAGAAGGTATAAAGGCCTAAAAAGTAGTCAAAAAGTAGTCATAAAAACCAGTGCCTTATCCCTTGTACACCATCTATCAAGGCCCGCCAAACACACTGATCCTTTCAGCCCTCCCCAGCCATCACCTGGACCTCATCTACCAAAGCGGGACGAAAATACCTCACCACCGGATATACCCTGCCATCTTGCCATACGAGATCCCTCGTCCCAGGGTTGCAGTTCGGCACTATAGCCGCATGAGGTTATAAAGACCGCCACAAGAACAACCCCGTCCCAGCCTTTATGAATATCATCAATAATCACTCGACTACCATCCCAATGCTTGTGTAAAGCCTGCTTGCTTAACCTCCCTCCCTCTCTTCTCTACGATCCCACTCTCCTGTATCACAATAATTATCATTATCATTACCATTACTGTTATCATTATCCTTATAAGCTTGCCCACACCACGATGGTTCCAACTACCATGACATCAAAAGGCAGAGACAGGGAGGGAGGCAGAACACCTGCCCGTGAACAACAATAGAAGGACAGATCGTCACCAGCAGGAGCACCAGATGGGGTGCTGGTGTCCTCCAGCATCTCGTCAAGCATCTTGAACCCACAAAAAAAAAAAAGTTAATAAACTCAGAATGAACTGGAAACCTATTTTCCTGTAAAACTCGTTTATCTTGATAAAAGAAGAGGAGGAGGAGGAGGAGAAGGAGGAGGAGGAGGGATGATGATATGGTGGTCACGGGCAGGAGGCTATGATGGCGTCAATTTGGCAGTTCGGATCAAGACACCAGGATGCGGGTAGTAGACGGCCGGGAGGGTGGGGAGGGAATGGACGGTGGGAGAGGATGGGGAGGGAGCAGGGATGAGGGAGATAAGGGAGGGGAGGAGGGAAACGAGAGGGAAAGAAGGGTAGGATAGGGGAAGAGGAGGAGGTAAGGAGAAGTAAGATAAGCAGAAGTAGGGAGAGAAATAAAGGCGGATAAGCAGACGAGCTGGGATACCACAGAGCTAGAGAGCAAGACGAGTCTCCATGCAAATCGTCAGTATACTCAAAAAGGGGTATACTCCACAAGGGAGTTTACGGCTGCTGAGGCGTTACTCCCTCAACATTCACACTCACTAGGAGGCACTGGGTAAGCTGGGCAGTGACGCGCCTCACCACGGGACTACGAGGTACTGCCACACATCACCTCCCTTAAACCCTCTCCGTCTCCCTCCTCCTCTTCATTATGCAGCTCATCTTCTGTCCTGACCCTTCAGCCTTCCCCCACCCCGTCCCTCACCACCTCTAGCCTCACTATACAGGTCCTGACACACACACACCCACCCCACTCCCTCCCCCTAAACCTAGCTACCAGGATCGTGGTTGCCGGGCTGAATCCCATCCTCCTCCTTCTCATCCCTAGCTACCAGGATCATGGTTGCCAGGCTGAAACCACCTTTCCCACCCTTAACCACCAGGATTCTGGTTGCTGGGCTGACTCCACCATCTCTAGCCCTCCAGGATCCTGGACGGTTGGCTGCCGTCGACGTCCTCCTACCCTCCCAGCATCAGGATGCAGGTCCTGCCGCCTCCTCCAGGTCGCCTTGCCAGTCACCACCACAAAATAAGTTGAGGCAACACGCGATCCCATCTGACGCCCAGAACAAAACACCCAAGCATTAGTGGCGGCTCCTCCTTCCCTCTCGCTATCCTCCATTTTCTCTCCATCCGTCCAGTACCCTCCACTCTTTCTCCTTCCCTCCTAGTATCTCCATCCTTCCACGAACACCCATCTACTCTTTCTCCTTCCCTCCCGCTCCCCTTCAACCTCTCTCCATCTTTCCATTCTATCCTCCTACTACTCTCCACTATTTCTCCTTCCCTCCCGCTACCTCTATCCTCTCTCCTTCCCTCCCGCTACCTTCTATCCTTTCTCTTTCCCTCAAATCTACGCGGGGATAGCGAACTGGCTTTATCTCAGCGGAAGCAGAGAATGGTATGAAATGTGGAAGCATCTAACTGGCTTCAGGAGTCTAGTGGGGTTCCACAAGGCTCCTTCCTGGGACCCACACTTTTCATAGCCTACGTCAACAACCAAGATACAGGACTCATGAGTAGAATCTCAAAATTTGTGGACTGCCTGAAGATTTTGAGGGATTTAGACGAGCTGGTAGAGGGGACTGAGATATGGCAGATGGATTTCAACATAACCATATGAAGAGCAATCTTCTGTGGTGTCAAAAAATATATATATAAATCATGAGAACAATTGCTCGGCAAACCTCTTCAGGCCTGATTACCAGTAATAACCTAAAACTGGGTACACAATGTCTAGCTACATAAAGCCAATAGGATGTTAAGGTACCACAGCTAAAAAAAAAAAAATAAAAAACGTAAACTAAATAGCAAAGTAGACGATACTCATCCTTTACAACTGCCCCAGTTAGACCTCATTCCGAATCAGCTGTTCAGTTCTGGTCGCTATACCTGGCCAAAGATAGAGAGAAATCTGAGCGAATTCTACCTACCTGCCTAACCACACTCTCACGCAACAATCTCCTCACAATCTACTTACCTCCCCACACCCTCACGCATCAACCATCTCGCCAGGTACCCCTCACATCTACCCAAGCAACCTCGTCAGTGAGGCCTCATACAACCACCTCTTCCTCCTCCTCCCTTCCCAACAAGTCAAATATAGTAAAGAAAACGACCCCGTTAAAGAGAGTATCATAGACCCTCCCGAATGCCATATACCCGACCTATCCCAGCACTAGATCCGCTTTACATCATAACCTAACGTCAAGACAATATACATTCGGGCGGCCAGGTCACCGCTGCCACAAATCCTAGACTAGGAGGTGTGGCGAGGCCATGTGGCGAGCTTCGTCATCGGTCCTGCTGTGAGCGATGCTCCTGGAGGGGCGCTCGTGGTGAAAAGCCGAGGTAATTGGTCGAGGTGCTGGGGGTGTTCCTGGACGATGTCACGTTCCATTACTTCATCAGTGAGGTTCACATGGACTGGGAAGGGGTCAGATGACGCCAGACGCCACACAGCTCCTCCTCCCGATACCGAATATGCAACACAGAACTCCCAGCATTCAACATCCGCCTCTCATTGCTACCTCAGAGGACGCACGTACACTACGAACATAACACGAAACTTCCAGTCTATTGCAGAACCGAAAGAAAATGGAATCGGACACACACACACACACACACACACACACACACACACACACACACACACACACACACACACACAAACAAACACACACACGAAAACCTCAAGCGTTGAAAAAGTTGGGTCCTTGTGGCCATCCATTTGAGCCACAATGAAAAAGGTCCGCTAATTAAAGCAGGTAGGAGTGAAGCGACGTGGCGCCGCCTTTATCACCGGGGCAGCCATTGGTGGGGGGGGGGGGGGGGGGTCGGGAGGGTCCTCCAGCCCCAAGCCATGACAGCCCCAGCCCCAGCCCCTCAAAGTCAGCCCCACGCCATAAAAATGACCAACACCATAGGGCCCCTACAAAACGCCAAGAACTGCCTCTCCCAATGATAAAAATGCGATAAACACGAAGTATTCCCGTACATTACAAACTGCCCTTCAAAATAAACTAATAATTTACACTGCTCCAACACAGGTAACCAGCCCTCGACATCATAAACTGTTAATAAAACCAAAATGAATTACCTCAACGCTATAAACTGCAGCTTAACATAAACTGTCTCTTTATAGCATAACAAGTTATAACACTGTAATAAAAATTGACCATTGTAAACAGTAACTCGGCATCATAACTGACCTTAAACACCATTAACTACCCTTGACACCACAACCTTACCACCATCAACTATTGTTAACCTCCAAAAGCAACACCATTGCCTCCAACAACTACCCTCACTCACCACCATTAACTTCCCCTCACCATCATCGACTACCCCTCACCTCCATCAGGAGGTTCCTGACCGTCAATATATCCATCCCTAACATTCCCCCGACCTGCAGGTAGCGCCTTACGTATCCCCGCAGAGTCCTGGATTCTCCCGTTGTTGTTCTCTCTTCATACATTCCTGGCACCTCAAGATGGCAGAGAGTGTCGCCCCCCACCACATCTACCTACAAGAGCCAACGTGCATTCATCCCTCGGTGTGCAGCATGGTCAACAACAACACGGGTACCTTCCAGGGTTTACACCCCCAGGCGAGCAGCGACACATCCCCTCCCGTCTGCGCCCCAGAGAATAGGAGTCGCAGTGAATTCAGTCGTCCTCCTTCAGTGATTTCAGTGCTTGACGAGTCAATGCGGGTCGTGATTGTCATCTTTTACCATGTTTCTTTTTCATCAAGCCCCTGCAGCAGTTTCGCCCGTCCCGAAGGCAGCACACAACAGTGGAGTCTAGATTCTCGCTGGCAGGTACGCAAGTGCTTGTGATGAGCGTCTGCCGACGGGCGGCCTTGGCCGCTCTCCACGTCTTGCAGGTCCTGCGCAAGATCCTCCTCGCCACACTCAATTGTCCCTCGGGACCACAGACGTCTCCTCCTCCTCGACAACATCAATCGGTCCCTTGAGCGCAGACTGCCCCTCAACACCGCAGACTGCCCCTCAACACCGCAGACTGCCCCTCAACACCGCAGACTGCCCCTCAACGCCGCACACTGCCCCTCAACGCCGCAGACTGCCCCTCAACACCGCAGACTGCCCCTCATTGCCACAAATTGCCCTTCAACATCACAGACTGCCCCTCAATATCACAGACTGCCCCTCAACACCAAAGACTGCCCCACTGAAGGACACGCCCTATCGCACAGCACCACAGACTACCACGACACAACACCACAGACTTATACTAGACCACCACAGACTTAACATATATATATATATATATATATATATATATATATATATATATATATATATATATATATATATATATATATATATATATATATATAAAGGTTCGTCGAAACCTAGACACACTTTTCCATATAGATTTCGACTTTGTCAAGCACCATGACAGCACGTCATCTACCATCGACATTATCAAGAACAAGGAACATGTCATCGAGTGACGCAACATGTCTGACATTCAGGTCACAGTCAATACGATACTCGACTTTAAGTGATGGATATGAATTCCTCCTGCACCCCTTCAGAGCATTTCCCGCAGCCGCCGACCGACTCCGCCAGCAGAAGTGCGTCTAATGAGAATATAATTACGTATCCAAGTGGCTCCCTTGTGTGGCTTTAGCCTGCAGACAGCAGACAGTGGCTCCCCCTCTGGCTGCAGTCTAAAACAAACACCTGCGCCAGTCAGCTTAGAGGAACAAAAACAAATGAGAGGGAATATGCGAAACAAAAACAACAACAAAAAAATTATATGAAGGAGCATACAGAGGAAAACAGCACAAGAAACTAGAACCTGAAACAGAAAAACAACGTAAGGACAGGTTTCAATATACGTTTCAGGGACACCAGGCAAGTTTCAATACACGTTTCAGAGCCATCAGGGAAGTTTCAATACACGTTTCAGAGCCATCAAGTAAGTTTCAATACACGTTTAAGAGCCTCCAGGCAAGCTTCAGAAAGTTTCAGAGACACAAGGCAGGTTTCGATACATGTTACAGAGACACAAGGTAAGTTTCAATAGATGTTTCAGAGCCACCACGCAAGTTTCAATACACGTTTCAAAGCCAGTGGTAGTTCTGCAGGAACGTACGCACGTCTCATTTACAATATGTATACATTAAGGAGAATGAACAGGTGAATGAATCAGGCCTGAACTACAAGACAGAATTGTCACTGTTACGTGACTTACAGAGTGAAAAAAGACTTTCAAATGTACACTAGAAGGAACAAGTGAACGTTAAAGGTTGATAAGTGTAACTAGGGGAAATAAAATATACGGATAACAAGAGAGAATTTGTGAAAACAAAATATAATGATAATAACATGAACGAGGAAAATAATGAGAGACAAAATTAAAGACAAGAATTTAGATAAAAAAAAAAAAGAAGATACGCAGATGAAAAGAAATGCTAGGATACAGCCAAATGTATTAAGGAAATTATAAAAAAAAAGCAGATTCATCTAAAACTCCACGAAAAAATGGAAAAAATTAAAACACTGAGAGAACAAAAGCTAATAGACGAGAGAGAGGTAAAACAAAAGGTAGGAGACAAGAGAGGGGAAAAATCGTGATAAAAGTTCGTATAATGTGGAACAGAAGAACGGGTTGGGTGGATGGCAGGAAGTCTATCAACAGAAAGACCCGGACTGTGCTTTGGCCCATCTACTCTCTCTCCCAGCAGACTAAACAGGATGAAACCAGACTGTAAGAAAACGGACCCTCCAACAGCCAGGACTCGAACCCAGGAACTTTGCGTGGCAATCGAGAACGCTAACCGCTTGGCGAGCATAGCAGAGCGGTTAGCGTCCCCGACTACCTCGCAAAGGTCCTGGGTTCGAGTCCTGGCTCTTGAAGGTTATAATCGAGTTGAGACGGACGCCTGCCAAACCACGACGCGTCCTGGGGAGAGGAGACTGAACCACTGGGGAGGGTAAGACCTCGTAGCCCACACCCAACACTAAGAAAACTTCCCATGGGGGAGACTAAGTGATAAAGTTGGGGAGAGATGAGAAAAAATAAAAGAGGCCAATAAAAGTTGCGGGGAGAGGGGGCACGAGACAATCATGAAAAACATATATGGGTTACGTAGAAAAAGCAAATTGCATAAACGAAAATGAGGTAAAAAAGAAAACGATGAAGATCATGGACAATGGATGACAAAAGACAAACAAGAACGGCTGACAAAAACGACCCGAAAAACAAACACAAAGCTGAAGGCGCAAAGACATAAACATGGGAGGACATAAACAAAACAACCAACAAAAAATGGAAAAAAAAAAACAATAAAAATGAACAGAAGCCTTCAAAAGAAAACGGAGGTAAACAGTACTGGAGGAATGGAAAATGATGATAAATTTAGAGATGAGGTAAAGCAAGAAATTAGGATACGTAACGGTGGAGACTAGAGAACACAGAGAAACGAAGAACCTAGCAACAACAAAAACAAACAAAAAACAAGTGAGTGGACGAAAACAAGAACAGAAAGATGAGGCGATAAGAATGTTTACAAACGGTACAAAAAAAAAAAAAAATGGCAGAATGGTTGCCAACGAAAAACAAAAATAATAACTTCAAAACGACAATGAGAGCAAAAACAAGTATTCCATGTCATAAATGAAAACATAAATATTAGAAATAACAAAAGCTACGACAGGCGAGAATAACAAAAGCAGAATAGGAGGAAAAATAAATAAACAAAAAGAACTGAAAGAGAAAAGGACGCCAGGAGTCACGGGGTTGGAGGAGGAATGATAATGTGGATGATAAAGGAGCGGTTAATACACAAGAACATTAGTAAATAACCCAGCAGGGAGGAGAAGCGTCACGCCTTCCCACGAGATTCTCATACAAGTCTGAACTACAGGAGTGATGAGTCACCCCCTCCTCCCCCCCACTGTTGCCAGGGGGACCCTCACTCGTGTGTGTGTGTGTGTGTGTGTGTGTGTGTGTGTGTGTGTGTGTCATTACTATTTGTGTGTTGCGGGGGAGAGAGAGTTTTACACTCATGTTGCCCCGTCTCTTAACTTTGTTTATATGTACCATGTCTTTACTCCTAAGTGTGAAAACACACACACACACACACACACACACACACACACACACACACACACACACACACACATATCCATCCCAGCCTAAGCCAGAGGTACCCATTAATCGACCAGCATCGAGAGGAAGAAGAACAGCTGGGATTAAATTTGAGCCGACTGCCGAGCCCAGGGTTCGAACACATGGCGCTCGACGTCAGGTGGGCCCGTGCTGGCTCATGATCAGTGTGTGTGTGTGTGTGTGTGTGTGTGTGTGTGTGTGTGGCCAAGAAACAAAATAAAGACTTAATGAATCTAATATCAGTCCTAAAAATCATCAATATTAACGTGAAACATCACATCACCAAGTGCCATAAAACATAATTTTCTATCCACAAGTGATTGACTTGCACAGGTAACCCCGGAAAATTCATTGTGCACCCCATGCTCATCCTGTGAGCGGTAGCGCAAAAGGATTACTACAAAGGTCACAAAGGGTCTTAAGACTCCAATGGGCTAATATTACAAAGGTTGTTACAATGCTGGTTCATTACATGAGCTTCATCACATACACCACTTAATTTTACCGACTAGATGCAAAAAGTTGATACAATAAAATTTCAGGTTGGGAAAGAAACAGTTATCAAAACGGCCCACCCTTGAGTTGCCAACCGTCGCACAGCATACGGTCAAGAGCACCGGTGATGGCGAAGTGTTGAAGGCAAAAATTCTGAGTAACTAGATTCTATGGTGGATAAGTAGGTGTAGTGACGTCAAACGCAGTTATCAGCCAGGAAGGCAGGAAATGCTGCCGTTTCCTAATTCTACACAAACAATGTACTCGAAATACCGTTAAGTGATTGGCTCTTATGGGATCCATTTAGATTCACTTGTGCCACTGGACAAGTGGTTCAATAATTCTTTAGATTCACTTGTGCCATTGGACATGTGGTTCAATAATTCTTTAGATTCACTTGTGCCATTGGACATGTGGTTCAATAATTCTTTAGATTCACTTGTGCCATTGGACATGTGGTTCAATAATTCTTTAGATTCACTTGTGCCATTGGACATGTGGTTCAATAATTCTTTAGATTCACTTGTGCCATTCACCACGCAGAAGTTTCAGTCGTGTCACAAGACAGAGTTCAAGTATTCTGTCTTCAATGCTTGGAGTACCAAGTTCTTTCCGCATGCTTTGTATTTAGCGGTCTTCTAAGTACGATTCTTAAGGCTTCATTCTGCATTTGTTCAAGTCTATTAATGCCTTTGCATTTATGTAGGACAATAGCTGGTGCGTGGTACTCTATTAAGAGACCTATTATAAGCCAAGTCCAACATTTTGACAACTGTGATATTTGCGCCATTACTTGGATTGTACCCTGCAATAATACTTAAGAGCTCGGAGTGTACTGTACATTATCTATTTAGTTTTTGCATACCAGATGCAGTACATGAGACTGAGACACCAAGGACAAGTACTTAAATAAAGAGATTTGTTCAAAGGGTTTTTCATCAATATTCAGTGTGGATGATCCGCTTCTAACATTACTAGGTCGTTTACAGAAGACGTTGGTTTTATCTGCAAAAAAGGATAAAAGACAAGGTTTTCATTGGCTCTGTGTAGGCAGTTAAGAGCGGTCTGCATTTCACAATATGTTTTGGTGTGTACAAAAAATGTGGTGTACTTCTGCCGTCTGTCCCCATGGTATGAAAGCAGAGATATAGTTGCGTACGTTTTTGCCATGTGTGGAACCATTAATATTAGGTGACATGTATTCTTTGCAACGTCAGCATTTGAACAAACGACTCACAAATACATAAACGCACAAACTGCTCACATTTGAGGAGACTCCCGCGTAATAAAATGAGCGTCCGGAGATAACGTAGAACGGTTGTCATAAATTAAGCCATACGCCTGAATGTATTTTTTTCCTTAACAAAAACGTAATCAGATACGCCAGGAGAGAAAGCCAAACAATGATCCAATCACAGACGCAGTCTATTTTTCCTGGGGTGGGTTTCGGCCAATCAGAGGTCACATTACTTGTCAAACCTCGGCCAAGGCCAAGCGAACGTGAGCGCGTCAAAGCCACCACCTTACACAATAGGGTTACGAGGCTATGAAAGCCCTTGTCACTGAGAGTCTGAACCCCTTTATCTAAATGTTCATAACTCCTGGGAATACAAGCGGTGCAAGGATCATTACCAGGGCCGGATACTTGCAATCCTTGTAATACCAAGAGCTTTCCTTCGTATCTGGTGCATGTTCGGGGTCTGCCAGAATCTGTCTCTGCTCTCGTAGACTGCCAGGCTCCACAACAACACGAGGCGGATTTAGACGGCGGGGGACGTGCCGGGATGGTTGGGGAGGAGGACAAGAGGCGAGGAGGAGGAGGAGGAGGAGGAGGACGAGGAGGGGTAAGATGATGTGAGAGGGAGGGGTGGGGCAGCAGGGGACAATCAGCGCCAACAACCTGGCTGGTGACCTGACCTGACGCCCTACACAATGTCGCCAATTCTCCACAGCAAACACACACACACACACGCTAACCGCCCCTCTCACACCGGTGGTCCACATCAGAGACATACACACAGAGGGAGCGCCCCCCCCTCCTCGCACTGTTGGTCCACACCACACACACTAGGCGCGCCGGGACAACATTACCGGAATACTGGGCACATGCCAGACGGAGAGGAGAGCGACTGCACGAGACTCGCCCAGCGTCAGAATGTGTGGTGGCCAGATAAACACTAAGGGAGGTGTTCCCGGGCGAGACTCAAAACAGCGAATCGGACATAAGACGGTTCATCCCACCAGATACCACAGTAACTCTCACCTCTCTCATCCGTCCTAAACCAGCATATTATGTTACTCTCGACCACTTCTATAGAGACAAGAGGACGTGTCATACAGGTCCTCTGCGTTGCCTCTCACATCAGGATGGACGAAGAGGATCAGATTTGACAGATGGCCAGAGAAGCCTCTCTCAACCCCTTACGATGACCCCAACCTAGTTACATGTCATGCTATTATGTCCATAAGGATTCAAAATGGACTCGAAGTACCGATTCGGCTTCTTATGGTGAATACAACACCAGAGCTGGACATTAAGATAGGAAATTGGATTATCATAATGGGCTACAGATATGTCTGGGGCAGAACGTAATCCTACAGCAACTGTGATACATATGTAATATATAAGCACATATAACAAGGCTATATATAACATGACTTTTCCTCTGCCATAAACCTTAGGCTTTCAGGTCTCGTGTCTCATGAATACTGTAAATACTTCATGACACTGACGTGCTTTTTCGAATGTTCTAACCCCTGTACTTAGGGTCTGCCAGCCTATGAAACCCTTTCCTGTAATCTGCTGTATTCGAAATACTTTATAACTTGCTTTACGTACGTCTGTTTCCTTGCGCTACCTTTCTCTCTCCATTGTGGTCAAGCCCTCAGCCTCTCACTGTAGCTCACCTACATCAATCCAGGTAACAATTTAGCTGCTCATCTCTGGACGGCTCTCAAATAGCTCCTTGTCCGTCTTCAAACACGATGATGAGGACCTGAGAGATGTGATCTAGACTTCAATATCATTCAACCTTCCATATCTATCGACATATTCTGTATTTTGCTTGTATTTACGAGTTGTAGGAGATTCTCAGCTCGACCAATATCCTTCGACTGTCCTTATACACGACTCCCAACCCATTACGTAGCATGCCATCATTTATGTACAGAACACATGGGGCTAACCCATCCTCTATCATGGGGCTAACCCATCCTCTATCATGGGGCTAACCCACCCTCTATTATGGGGCTAAACCCATCCTCTATCATGCCATCATCTATGTACAGAACACATGGGGCCGACACTCGGCCCACCTCTGTAAACTGCCTCATTTTCACCTGTGTTTGCTTTAACTACACGGTCCGTGCTGGTCCAGAGCCTATAAGGCCTCGGTCATAACATGTGGCACATCAAGCAACATGATTAAACTAAGGCGGAGACAAACACACAAGATACTGCTAACATGTGGAAGGCGAAGAAAACGTCCCACTGAAGCAGACGAGAAAAAAAATGAGATGCACACTGATTAAACAACAACAAACATAGAAAAAAGTGAGCAAACACACACACACACACACACACTTCCCGAAACAGAGACATAAAACAGATACACACAACCTAACAGATAAACATGAGAGAAAGGGACACACACACACACACACACACACACACACACACACACACACACACACACACACACACACACACACACACAAATACACAAAAAACACGAGGATAAACACGAAGGAGCCAAAACACACAACCCACACGCTTCTCAAAATGACACAGTTGAGTTATCTTTCCCCTCCACTCCCTACATACCACCGACATTTCCGCCACCACGGCCTCGACCGTCCATATCTTCTGTCATGTGTGGAGAACATCCTAGTGTTATGGAGAGAACATCCTAGTGAAGACGGGAGTCCTGGCAGCAGTCATCACACTTGGTGGGTTGGAGTCTATCTATCGACACACACACACACACACACACACACACATGTATGTACTAACCCCATACATACTCGTCGTTTCCCGCGGGAGCGCCAAGAACAGACGAAAAGACAGGTCGCATTCGCTCACATCCATTCCCTAGCTGCCATGTGCGGTGCATGCATTACGATCACAGTACCCTATTCACAACCAGGACCCACAAAGGCTGTCCTCTGTTCTTAACGCTACCTCGCTAACGTGGGAAATGGCGAATAGTATGAACTATATATATATTCTTTTTTTCATACATATTCGCTGCTTCCCGCGTCAGCGAGGTAGCGTTAAGAAAAGAGGACTGAGCCTTAGAGGGAATATCCTCACTTGGCACCTCTCTCTCTCTCTCTCTCTCTCTCTCTCTCTCTCTCTCTCTCTCTCTCTCTCTCTAGTCTGGGATACTGTTCACCAGAAGATGTCTTGGTGTTGCTTACTTGAATTAATCACGACGAATTTGTTGTGAAATCTTATAGAAACAAAAGAGAAGATGTAAAGGAATAAACGGTTCAATACCATGCTAGGGGACGCCCTCACCATACACGTCGCTTAAGCATACAAGAAACAGCTTACCTGACGCCAGTAGTCTACCCTTCCCCACTGGAGCTACACACGTACCTGCCGGAGACATGATGAAAACCATTAGCATTCAGAGAGAGAGAGAGAGAGAGAGAGAGAGAGAGAGAGAGAGAGAGAGAGAGAGAGAGAGAGAGAGAGAGCATATCAGTAAATCAGAATACACACCAAATTCACTACAGGAAAAAAAAAAAATAAAAGCCAGGCGTATAGACTACAGTGCTCTAGTGTTCTATACCAACCCTGGCCACCAATACACAAGGTACATTACATTTAACATCACAAAGCCT
Organism: Panulirus ornatus; assembly: GCF_036320965.1. NCBI lineage: Eukaryota > Metazoa > Arthropoda > Malacostraca > Decapoda > Palinuridae > Panulirus > Panulirus ornatus. The sequence goes on from NC_092232.1 coordinate 52,688,000, forward strand.
AAAGTTAGCAAAAGGGGTCTTCATAAGGTCTCATTTTGTATCTCTAAGCATCGGAGCAGAGATATACTGTGTGTGTGTGTGTGTGTGTGTGTGTGTGTGTGTAATCACCAACTTGTACTGTACATGTAGGGAGCTCTACCTTCACCCGTGGGACCCCCATCTCCTAAACTTTTTCCACTATCATACAACATTCAAAGTTTCTATGTACTCTCCGCATCCAGGACTTCGCTATTCAATTAATTCCATTCATCCAACACCTTTACACGATGAATGTCCTTCTCTATATCTTTTCGAACAACCTTTCTGCTCACTATCCAGTTATAGTCTCTCTATATTCAACTCCTTCAACTCTGGTAGGATTGTTCACTATATATGTCACGAAGCAGTTTAAAAACATAAAGGTTATGATCAAGTCACCCCTTACTCTTCTCTCTTACATAGTGAATAAATCTTAAGGCCTTTAGCCTTTCCCTGTAATTCGGTTCTTTTAATTGTGGAAGTACCATTTCTGCTGCCTTCTTCTGGACCTTCTCTACCAGCTTTCTGTGCTTCTATAAGTGCACTGACTGAACTTCAGCAAGTGTATTCCTGTTTTGGCCTAATGTAGGATAAGAACTGCTTGCTGAGTACCACTTCCTTTTCCATATACCTGAACGCTATTCTAATACTTGCCAAAGACAGTTTGTCTCTTTTACTGTTCTCATATATACCCAACCTAACCCCGGTGCCATCTATCAACTAGCCCCGAGGGGAGGATGAACAGCTGCGTTGACTGTGGGCCAACTGCCTCTCCCAGAATTCAAACCCCAGAGGGCCCATGCGATAATATAACGGGTCAGCGATGAAAGTGTGTGCATGTGCAGCTTAGGAAAGGGCTGATTGTGTGTGTGTGTGGGGCGGGATAGTGCTTCGGGCGGAGTGGGGCGAGACGGGTAGTGCTTCGGCCGAAGTGGGGCGAGACGGGGCGGGCCGGGGCACACCAAGCAAGTCTAGCCAGCCTCCGTGCCTGACGACTTGACGGGTCGCCCACACTTCTGTCGCCAAACGGCATTTCTGGCTTGCCTCAACACTTGTATATACACAACTTAACACTCGTATTACACTGCAGTGGGTCATGACGGGGTGTGATGCGCCCCGTCTCTCTCTCCCACCACACTTCCTACCCCCAGTACACCCTGGCAGTGCCTCTCCTATCATTACTGTCTCTGACACTAACCCCAGTACACCTAGGACAGTGCCACTCCTATCACCATCCTACTGGTCCTGACGCTTGCCCCTCTCTAATCAGGACAGTGCCAGTACTACCATCAGTCCACTGTCTGCGGCGCAGACCCCCTCAGATTTGGCGCAGACCCCCCCCACCTCAGATTTCAAAGCCATCGCTTTACCACGGTTGAATGACAATGCACGTACTTGAACATTATAACACCCATGTTCAAAGGTCACGTCAGAGATTACTTGAGGTCAGTATGACAAGCATGTAAGACATCATTGCAAGACCTTCACACTCAATTCTAGACATCACGCGACATTCATCATACTGGCGTAATAACCATGTAATACTGAATTGCATATTTGTAAAAGCATGAACAGATGTCTCACTTTTGCGTCTGGATTTATTGGTCTTCATCAGCAGACTGAGGAACGATTCTCCTTCCTCCTTCGGCTCTTCTTAGATCACTGATCCCTGGTGTCCAACCTGTATGTTTTTCCATCTATCCTTATACTCCAGGCGTGTCCTTCACTGCTCCTCCTTCGCGTGGGTTATGTCCAAAACAAACATTTTGTCCTCGCCATGTTCACCTCCATCGACAGTTTCCTTCTCTTTTGCTTTCAGAATTGAGTCACGTCTTCTTCCTCACCACTAAATTCTCCAATCAATGTTTGTCTCACTGATTCTATACCCCCGGGTGTGTTTAGAAAACCCGCACTTCACCTCACTATCTTGGACAAATCCTGGTTCTGTCTGGTCATATTGTTCGTTTTCGACATCCTCACTCCTGATCTGTCACCACCCAGGTGCCTGAAACTGATCCCCTGCTCGACTCTCTCACCACCACCCTATACCGCCCATTGAGCCTCACTTCCTGGTAATCGCATCGGCTTCTCCTTCCTCCCGTTCAATTTTCATTCCAAACTCCTTTTGCCTACACTCGCACAGCCCACCAACCTCAGTCAACCCGCTCCCCGTAACTGATCCTCAAACACCCGGACATCACTCAGCAATTCTTCCCAGACCTCACCTCTCTCTCTCTCCATCGCTTCAATAATCATCATCATCGAGAGCGAAAAGCGAGATAAAATGAGCCATCTGATGAGCTCCCCCAACCAATCACTCTAGCTCAGATTCGCCAGCCGACGCTTTGATCTATTTACTTTTTGGTCCGTGACCTCCCCACTGAGCAGGCTCCTCTCCTAATTCAACAAAAAACATCATAAGCAGCTTTACCTAAGTTCACTCCGCAGAACGACTTATCAAATGCATGACAAATGCAAGTAGTACGTTACCAAACTGTTGTCTTCACAAGTACATCCTCAGCAATGTTACAGCTTGTGGATCCAAGTCCTTTCTTAAATCAGAATCGATTCTCTTCGATGAAATAGATAACTTATCCTTCCCCTCCTCCCTATCAGTAGGTACTCTCGTCATGCCCTCTGACTCGTCTGCTTCCTAGGTCTGTGTCCTGAACTATTTACCGTCTGCTTCACTATTTCCTCTGTCAAGGGACAATTACCATGTTTATCAAGTCTTCTTGCCATTCCTCCTTCTTAAACGTGTCCCGTCCGTAACCCGAGTGCTAACCCTCAGTGCTTTTTCCTCTTGGTTCTCCCCCGCCAAAAGAAGAAAAAAAAATGGTTGGTGTACAATTCGCACATTTCTCCAGCTCTTCGTGTCTCTGTCTGTTGCTATGACTTCACCGAGTCTAGCAGGTCTGGATCCATCAACTGTGCATCAGAACTTCGTCGTCAACCTCCTCCAGCCTTACATCCTCTGCTCTTGGTTACCTTCCCTTGTCAAGAGAATCATTCCATGTCATTCTTCCACCTGCTTCTTACCGTCTTGGTTCTGTCAGCACCTTCCCTCACTCGTTCTTTAGCTCATACACCTCACAGTCCTCGCCTTTGTTCCTTCTTCATGGAAGTCCATTACCTTTGCATATACCATAATCTCAGATGGACACACAGCTGGGCGAGCTTGGACGAGCTTGACAAGGAAGGGATGTCGCCTCCTATCAGCCTCCTCAGACTATCTTACACAACTCAGGCCACCAGTTTCCCCTCGCCTCTGTCCATTTCCCTCCCTCCTGAACTCATCCTTACCAATCCTCTAGAGACAACGATACCTTATTCAACACAGAGCAATCTCACAGTCTATCACTCTAGCAAAATCGAAAATGTTTCCTTAAAATCGCGAATATTTACGTATCGAAGACCTGTGGAGCACATCTCGGATATTTACGTATCGAAGACCTGTGGAGCACCTACCTACGTATGCACCGGGTCTCATCGAGAGGGACCTAATCCAAAATGGCCTCACAGCACTTTATGGAAGCCACTTCTACGCTCGTCTTGCTCCTGCCGATACAGGTGATCGGTGCTGAACTTGCGTCAGGCTCGTCATGCGATCGGTATCTGCCCTGTCATACAAACTTGGGAGGCATCGGATCGATGGTAGACAACGCAAAAATTCACCACCACTACACAGAGTTCAGACTTAACGTAGCTTCCACACACATCTCCCCACCGCCCCGTCTCCTGTGGCCTTTAACCAGTGCCCTCGCCTTCCCACCTCACACTGGGGTGTCCCTCGTCCATACAATAAAGAGATCCTTGACCTTTCTGTAGACCCCGTCTCTCCCCTCTCCTCCCCTCTCTCAGGAGGTGTCCCCTGAGGAGCGGCGGCAGACTAAGCTCCCCAGGGGTGCTCAACCCTCTGGCCTAGACGCCAGCCGAAGGGAAGGACAAACCTGCAGCGCCTCTTTTACACATTGAACTTGTTTCCTATGACCTGATAACAGGGGAGGGGACGCCCAACCACCTGCTGATAACAGTGACGGGAGGGACAACCACCTGCTGATAACAGTGACAGGAGGGCCAACCACCTGCTGACAACAGTGACAGGAGGGCCAACCACCTGGTGATGACAGAAGGGAGGGACAACCACCTGCTGACAACAGTGACAGGAGGGCCAACCACCTGGTGATAACAGTGACGGGAAGGCCAACCACCCGGTGATGACAGTGAAGGGAGGGACAACCACCTGCTGATAACAGTGACAGGAGGGCCAACCACCTGGTGATGACAAGAGAGGGCCAACCACCTGCTGATAACAGTGACAGGATGGCCAACCACCTGGCGATGACAGTGACGGGAAGGCCAACCACCTGGCGATGACAGTGAAGGGAGGGCCAACCACCTGGTGATAACAGACCAGACGGAAGCACCTGTTTAAGCTGCCTCCCCCTTCGCAGATGACCGGCAGTCAAGCCCGTACTTCAATATTGCTGAGGCAGGTCCTCGGCACAGAGCTTCCAGGCCAGGCCATCGCAACTGGCTGTCGGGAGAGCAAGTCGTCACTGCAGGCTCCTGATTCAGGTCGTCTTTCCAGGCTCCTCGTACAGGTCGTCTTTACAGGCAGCTACAGGATGTTCGATGTAGGTGTTGTCTACGTAGAGGTCGTGGCACCAGCGACCATCTACACGATCCCCAGGGTTCTCTCTCCCTCGACTTCGAAACTCTTTCTCATTTTTGGCCAATTACGGAGAAGGGAGCGAAAATCTGGAAGAGAGGGCTGCTACATCAGTCCTACAGAGCCGCCGACGTGTAAACAGTTTACAGAGGTACTATTTGTAAACAGTTTACAGAGGTACTATTTGTAAACAGTTTACAGAGGTACTATATGTAAAGTTTACAGAGGTACTATTTGTAAACAGTTTACAGAGTACTATTTGTAAACAGTTTACAGAGGTTCTATTTGCTAACAGTTTATAAAGGTACTGTCATGAACTATGAACTCACAGTTTGGTCATACGTTCAATGATTTATGATGGATTCGTGCCGGTGGTGTCCCCGGCAAATTTATTGTCCACTCCATCCGGTGAGCGGCGCCGCCAAAAGACTACACAGCTCGATAGTGTACACAAATATTGACAATAAGGATCAAGCTTAAGAGACCAGACTGAAGAAACACAAACAAGATGACCAATAAGATACACTATAAACAAACCAGTTGGCTAGTAATATGGTGTGTGAGCAAACAAGAGAGCAGACAGGATACAGTTTGAAGCATCGAACCCCCTAGTGCCAACAGGGTAGTGGAAAGATATGATAATCTGTTGGCCAGTAAAAAAATAATAAACAGGCTAGCTGGACAACGAGATACAATGTAAACACACACCAGGTTGCTGGTTAAATAGTGGAGCTGCCACTGCCTGCACTACTACACACACGTTCACTTTGGCCATGATGAGATCCAACTCTCTCACATCCTGACTCCTTGTCGTACTCCAGTCGCCTTGGTGGAAACGTGTGACCTTGCCCGACCCTTCCGTTATCCCCCAAGCAAACCTGTTGCCACGTTCATTCAGGTAAGAAACCCAGCGACAGGTTTTTACTCTCTCTCTCTCTCTCTCCATTTGCATTAGTGAGGCAGTCAGTCATGCGGTTCAGTAGCTCTTGGACACCAACCAGCGCCCCTTTTTGCCTGGGAACGTTCACTGTAATAACTCGAAGCTCATCATTCTCCTGTATGGGCTTTGTTGTGCCTTTTCTCCTACAGCCTCCTTCCACAGTAGTCCAAAGTTATTCCAGCTTATAACTCCTCCAGCAGGACCTCTTTGGGATATCGCCCATGCCCGTCTCCTTCAGCAGCCTAAGCTTTGGAACCTTCGGCTCCACGCCTCGTGCGGTATAAGGCATAAAACTTCGACAATCGCTCTCTAACTAAAGGCCTTGACTACGCCTCCTTCCTCCTGCAGAAACTCCACCAACTCCCAGACAACCCTCCCACGGAACGCTTGTTTCAACACACTTCATGTATCCCAAATCGGCGACATAGAAAGACACATTCGTCTCTATTCTCGATGGAGGCAACACCTTGACATACCTGCTTCTCCCGAGGCTCATGCAACAGCGCCTTGGACCATCTAATTCACCAGCACCAGCATCATCTTACTGTACCTCCTTACCTAATCCATACTGCACTTGTAGCAGCTTAGCCTGAGCAGCATCACCAACAAAGCAATGTGTATTACTTGTGTTCCGGACCCTCTTTCAATCCATCACAATCATAAACAAGATAATCTAACACACTTAAGAAAGCTAAAATACTAACCTGACCAGCTGGCCGAGAGAATGCAATGCAGACACACCACACAGCCACAAAGGATCATGGTAAGCAGGCCAGGTGGCCAACAGGACAGACACAACGCTTACGTTCACCAGAGGGGAGGCGAGGTGAGGTGGGTCCCCTCCCTCACCGGTCTCTGGCCCCCGGGGATGAAGGACTTCTTCCAAAAGGGGAGACCACCGCATCCAAGCGCCCCATTACAACAGAGTGAAAAGTCCTCTTGAAGAATGAAGTGTGTCATGGATACGGACATGGAATGTGAAGTGAAAACTCTTAAATGGAAAACTTATAAAAGTTCTCAGGTTTCGCGGCTTAAAGCGGCACCAACGACTGATACAGAAATATAAATGAACACCATCATTAGGATGACACTGCCACACATAGAATTCCAAGATCTTCAATGATTACAAACTTGTACCGAGTTCGTCTAAGGTGCAACAGATTGCTTAAGTCTCTTACCTCATTCCCCAATGTTCACGGTGGATTCTTAAACTGTTACATCATTCCACTCGAGCTAAGGAGAGGGAGGCGGGGGGGAAGGATGAGGTCATTATGAGTGCCGGGACTAACAAGATCCCTCCTCAAGTACCCACTCCAGTCGCAGTTTATTTTGTTATAAGGTTGCTACCACTGACGTCCCACGGTTCGCAGCCAGAGAACCCAAGCCTGACAAACAAAGTAAGTGGAGAACGTGACAAAATGTTCCCAGTCGCCCATGGGTACAATAACACCTGAGGCAGGTTCCTCATGGCGGTGTATATCAACCTTTCCAAGTGGCATGACACAGGCCAGTGTTGGCTTTGTGTACCACTTTAGACCCAGTGGGTAAGAGGAACGCTTCACCTCACACACACACACACACACGACATATCTGGCATGATTTCAGGCAAAGACGAAAGTTCTGTACCCAAATAAATCTTAAGTTTATGTTAAAAATATACTCGTTTGCTTTTTCTCCTTTCCACTGGAAGTACTTAGACTTACACCACATACCATTCTGTAGATGTGCATACACGGTGTTAGTTTTCGCTGCTGTCTCAATATAATGTTTATAATTTCTATCATCTACACATTGCTCTTCAGCGCAAGGTGTTTCCCTTCCATCAGTCTCTAGTCGTGCATCAGATCCTTCAGTGCCTTTCTAAAGCAAATATTGCAATCTACTGCTCTTGCAAAGGTCTGTGCAGTCCTAGTAACGACCGTCCGCCTTGCTGCAATGGTTTACATGGCCAAGGAGAAACACACCGCAGTCCAGGTGAACCCACCCTCGCATGCAAATCAAGTCGAGCATTTTTCTTCGGTCGACTCGCAAGTCGGCAAGGAGTTGATCACACTGTGTACGTGTATTATGACAGCAACTCCAGAGCCATCGAGAGATGGTAAGAATGCTCAGCAGTTCACAGGGGTAAGGAACTACGACGGAGGAATTATGTACCCGGGGAAAGAAAGATAATCAGAAAGGACGTGCGCTGTTTTGGCTCCAGGTCTCAGACTAGCTGGGAAATATATATTAAAGGCATGATCGCAGTCGCCATATTTCAGGCTCTACAGCGAATATCCAAACCACGGCGGGAGTGACATTATGCACCTCCAGGCCTGATATATTGCTGTCATTCTCTTACTTATTCTTGGAGGAGGTGGAGGCGGATGCAGCGATGTGGTGAAGACCACATACAACTGAGTGGCTGACTCACTCCTCCTCCACTGACATTAACTTCATGAGAGACTTTTAATCTTTTTAATTTCAACCACGAAATCGTAAAATTTCTTATCGGGAACAGATTTGGCTCTTTTGCGATTTAATGGCGTCTTTATCTTTCTTAATCTCTTTAAAAGCCTGGTGATACCGTGATCCCACACTGGACCGGGAGGGAGGAGGAGCAAGCAGCCAGCCTTTGCCGTAGCAGCGGCCACCATCTCGTGAAATATTCTTCAACAAAATAGACTCCGTTTCCCATCTCCTTGACCACCACTACAACCTGGCAAGCCATTTTTCTGGAGATTATTTTCTGCGTTAAGAGCGGCACGCCAGCACTGGCGGGAGTCCACCAGGGAGGGGAAGAAAAAAAAAAAGCATCGTAATATTTTTGAGGTGTCTGTGTGTTCATTATGCAAAGTGATATGGAAGACGGTGTTGGCTGGATGCCTGGCGCAGCTCCCGTGGTGAGCAGCGCGAGGGCTCTGCTCTTATTACGGAATTGGACGAAGCACAACAAGGAACGTCCTCACCCAAAGCAAATCACGCACTTTTATATAAAGGCTACGTTCTCACACCTCACATTCGTCCAATGTTTGACTCACCGAGAGAAACGAACACATCAACTGAACTGAAAATACCTCTCAGTCATACTCAAAAGAAGACACAACAACGCTGAAATACTCGTCAATGACTCGTGTTCTAACCCTGGGGGGGGGGGGGGGGGGGGGGGGGGGGAGAACAGTACACGAGCCATCGAAGTACAAGTGCCCTGACTGAGTACAGACCGTACCTGCAGGGGTAAGTGTAATGGTAGACCCGCTGCAGTAGCTCCGGATGAATATACCCCCACACACACACACACACACACACACACACACACACACACACACACACACACACACACACACAATTTTGCTGGATAGAATAGCCGAGTGCATCACATCCTGGCATTAAAGACTTCTCTTTCCCGTCGGCACAAGCCAGGGTAGCGGGTGGGTAAATAAGGGAGTCTGTGTGTTCCACACGCCAGTGTTTTACCGCTGCTCACACACGACGTCCCTCGGCTGTTGGCAGGCCGCTCTCTTCTGACACCGGTGGCAGGGCACTCCCTTCACACATCGGTGGCAGAGCGCGCTCTTCTGATACCGGTGGCAGGGCGCCATCTTCTGACACTGGTGGCAGGGCGCTATCTCCTGACACCGGTGGCAGGACGCTATCTCCTGACACCGGTGGCACAGTGTTCTCTTCTGACACCGGTCGCACGGCGCTCTCTTCTGACACCGGTGGCAGGGCGCTCTCTTCTGACACCGGTGGCAGGGCGCTCTCTTCTGACACCGGTGGCAGGGCGCTCTCTTCTGACACCGGTGGCAGGGCGCTCTCTTCTGACACCAGTGGCAGGGCGCTCTCTTCTGACACCAGTGGCAGGGCGCTGTCTCTTATGACACAGGCTGGCGTCCATCATTCCTCTCTCTCTCTCTCACTCCACACCCGCTATCCACTTGGTTCCTAAGCACTCACTTTTATTCGCAGTCTGTACCCCACAAACATGGCACCCGTACCCTACATCCAAGGTACCTGTACCCCAGAAACATGGCACCCGTACCCTACATCCAAGGTACCTGTACCCCAGAAACATGGCACCCGTACCCTACACCCAAGGTACCTGTACCCCAGAAACATGGTACCCGTACCCTACACCCATGGTACCCTTACCCGAAACCTATGGTACACATACCCTACAACTACGGTAACCACACCCTACACCCATACATCTGGTAGCCATGAGAGGGTGTCGTCAGACCTGTCACGCGACATAGTCGCCCACAACTGGCTCAGTGTGGGACACAACACTTGTGGAATACAAAACCACACATATGTACATTCAGTGATAATACTATATATATATATATATATATATATATATATATATATATATATATATATATATATATATATATATATATATATAATTCTTAAACAACACATGTATGCTTTGTGTAACCGCTCGTACCGTATAGATACACAGCCTTCGACAAAGGCGATAGAAGAATGCATCCTACACTCAGTCACAAGACATACACACGCTATATTCATTCATATAAAGACATACAATGTCCAAGCACACTAGAACCAACCTATGTTCATTCCTGGCAACTCTATTAAACACTAACAACATTAAGCAAACATTCTAGCTACAGGGCGACATGCGACACCCGAAGACATCCACCAGTACACACACACACACACACACACACATATATACACCTACAGAGACTCAGCAGTCCACGATATTGACACTGCCACATACTCCAGCCTGAACAACAGGGGCGCTCCTCCCGCCTCCCCCTTGCCCATCAGAGCGAGGGCTTGGTGGCGGGCTGGTCATGCGCTGCCCGCGGGAGTAAGGCTCCCCGTATTAGCATAGATATGTGCACATAACTCAGGGAGCCAGCGGGGACAATGTTGAGTTTTAGTTCCGTAGTGTGGTGGTGCTGGGGGGGGGGGGCGTGGGGCGGTAGGAATGGACGGTACCCCCGAAGGGTGTGGTAGTGGTGGTGGTGTGTGTGTGTGTGTGTGTGTGTGTGTGTGTGAGGCGTGGAGGAGAGCGGCAGGAGGAACAGATGGCACCACTAGGACCAGGTTCACTTCACGCTGACGTTTTCATAAACAGCTTTTGTACCGGTGATAAACAGCGCGTCTCTTATGGCGAGAGATAAGAACACACACACATACACACATATGCTGGGTCTCTCTCTCTCTCTCTCTCTCTCTCTCTCTCTCTCTCTCTCTCTCTCTCTCTCTCTCTCTCTCTCTCAGGTAGGAGGAGGGAGGCAGCCACCGACCAAGAAAGTGGATCACAAGCGTTATCGGTGAGTGTCACTGACGGCTACGTTGTGAGCCTGCACTTCAGTGGCTGTCAAGTTTCACTCCCAGGTTTGCTCTCTTTGCTTTCCGACTCGCCCACAAATGAGCGGCAGGGATTCAGTTATACAACCTCTCCATCTCATCCAGAACACATGACAACACATAACTCACACGACTCGTTGTTCATCTTTATAGTTACCTGTTGTGAGCGCTACGCGCTTGCCCCGCCTTTTGGCAAAACCTTAATATCATTTAAGTACTCGTAAGTCATAAGTAAGTTCGGCCATATTTTTCAGAACACGGTAATAAGTCACTCTCTCTTCTTCTTCCAACGTGACTGGTACATAACACAGGGCGGGGGTGTATCTCGAAATGGATGAACACGTCCTCGGCCACTCCATCTACAGGAGGAGGAGGAGGAGGAAGAAACGCCTACACCAACTAGCGCCACACACACACACACACACACACACAGAGGCCAATTCCCTCGATGGATTCTTTGCTCGGTGGCATTTAAGTAACACCTCTCCTTACCTCTTCAGAAGGACGGAGTGACCCTTGCGCAATGGTAGCTTCACTTGAAGCGATTCTTATCATCTTTACTACCATTACTACTAATGTATTATCACCATTACTACTAATACTGTTGTTGTTTCTAGACACCACGAGTCTCGCTGGCTGTGACTGATGCGACGCCACTCGTCCGCTGGCGCTCACTACTGCTGACGCTCCAGTTCCTGGGTAGACAACCAGAGAGCTATGCCATACACGCCCCCAGGCCCGCCTCATCCCCCCGTAAAACGATCTCCCCTCTCCGTGTGCCCCTCCCTTCCCTCCCTCTCCATGGGCAGCGAGGGTTTCTTCTTCTCCCCTCCCCCTCCTACCACACACCAACTTCCCCCACCCTCAGGGAAGACTCCCCAGGGACCTCTCTCCCCTCGCCACCTAGCACCCCGAGGGGAGACGCAACTCAATCACCCCGTATCTGGTGGCATTCATTACACCCTCTGAAAGGATTATGTTATTACATCCTTCACAACCGAGAAAAGTAGAGAGGAGAAAAAAAAGAGAGAAAAGAGGAGAAAGATACGAGGGGGTGTAGTCTGGCACGACTCGACAGTTCACACTGGTAATCTGCCGCTCTTCACCATTCTACCAGACTCGTTTCCCGACGTCGTTAAACAAGGAACGGGGGAGATGAACGGCGAGGGATTAACGCTGCGGGGAGGAACTGTAGCAAGAGTGGGTGTTGGCAGAGAGTTGAGGAGGCACGACATGCGCGGGGAGGGGGGGGGGGTTAGTTTGCTGTGGGAGTTACGGGGTCACTGTGGGAGGAGGAGGTACGTGGTCACTGTTGGTGGGGGGGGGGGGGTGTAAGAGGTCACTGCAGGAGGAGGCAAGAGGTCAACTCAAGCATGGCGGAGGAGGGAGGGAAGGGGGAGAAAATTGTGAAGGGCGTGAGTGAAGGTGCAACAATGGCGCTTTATGGGACGTTACTCACTGAGCTTATGTGCCCGAGTGAGACGCGACCCCGGAACGACCAACATAAAGGCCTCCAACGCTCTGGCCAAGATAAACTTCCGGCCTGCGTGTGTGTGTGTGTGTGTAAAGGAAGTGGGGAGGAGGTGGTAGCCCTGACTGACGGTGATACGTGGTACGGAGCGATACATAAATATGAAGAGAGAGGAGGGTAGCGAGTATGAGTTATGATGTCCACCAATGGTCAACGAGTCTCTTCCAGAGGATGGAACCCTAAAAAAGGAAAACAAAGGAGAAGTGAGCAAGACAGGGTTATGGCGGGGCATCGGATAATGCGATAAGACGAACACCATCACGCAAAATATCATGTAGTAACATCCCTAGGGCAAGCATGTTTGGAGACCAGACACTACTGCATGAATGTACTTGGACAGCAGAGTTGCCTGGGAACATTAATATAATCCTGATGCCTCAGGCGATCATCATGTATTAACTCGCGATTAATACATAAGACCAGACACCCGTCACTGCCCATCCTTAGCTTCCCTCGACAAGAGCACCACTCACAACGCCCGCAGGACCCCAAGGGTGGCCAGGCTACCTCGTCCACCTGAAGGAGCCTCTGTGCGTGGCCACGCTACCTCACTCACCCGGCAGTGCCTTCCCTCTGTAGCCAGACTCTCAAGTATATATATCCACCTTGCGACCATCACCTGGTGGGGATAAGACGTAGGGACAGATGCACTCGTAACATCTCCCCTAAATCCTTATTGCCCTCGTAATTTTCTTAACCTCATCGTCCAAGCTTTCCTAACTAGTCGCCACTGCCTCTTCGCGAGCTCACTTCCTTTCCCGCCATTCCAGCAGAACCTTCCTTTCACACCTGCTCTAAAAATCTTACTCCCCACATCTCATGTACACGTCTTCCCTCCCTCTCCCATGGTTTCCCGCCCATACCCACGACCTCCTCACCTTTCTTTGTCCCTACCACTCCTGTATGTCTCCATCTAGATACCCAGGCTGTTCCTCCCGTCTCTCTTTGGCCTCCAGACACTAACCTGCTCCCCCACGGCGGCTGCCTCAGAGCTCTCAGCAACCACTCTCTCACCCCCATCGCCTCTCCCTGTGTGACAGCGTTAGCCCATCAACCCACACCACAACTCGGCCCCAGCTCTTCATCAAGCAAGAGAAGCTTTTTGCCAAGATCCAGCGTAAAATTCAAACGAGTATTTCAAACGAAGCAGTGTGGGTCAGCAGACAATTATGAGATACTGAAAAATACCTCGACAGACTTATCGTGTGGAAAGATGTGGTGAGGTTTCGGTAGCAGTCAATTACGTCCTTGCAACCTCGGGGGGAAACAGGGAAAACCTCTGTACAGCTGGAGCTGACAGCGAACACGTCAAGTATGTTTCGAACGCTCCGAATAATCCACCCTTAGCTCGATTGCCATGACAGTACGAGCAACGCATTTCGGTAATTCTTAAGATGGAGGGATGAACGTACATTACTCAGACGAATTCTTATAAACTTAAAAATCATGATAAGTAAATGTTACAGAAATAGTTTATCTAGTGGCGAGGTTTGGAACTTGCCCCAGAGCCTCGAATCACGGCAAGACTGGAGCTGAAGCCCCGAATCATGGCAAGAAATGGAACATGTGCTAAAGCCTCGAACCACAGCAAGGACTGAAACCTGTCCCGAAGCCTCGAGTCATGGCAAGGACTGGGAATTTTGTTCTGAAGTTCCACACCATGGCAAGGGCTGGAACCTATTTCAAAGCCTCGAACTACGAAGACGGGAAGGTCTGACCTTCCTCGAAAAAAATGTGTATGTGTGTGTGTGTGTGTGTCTGTGTGTGTGTGTGTAGAGTCAGTGGTGATGCATCGGCATGAGGGTGGCAGAGCCAAGCCCACCTAGACGACCACAAGCTCTTTAAGGACGAGACAAACCCGGGCGGGCAATAGAATATACCAGATGGCGGGTAACTAAGTGAGACGTCTGAGTGTGTGTGTGTGTGTGTGTGTGTGTGTGTGTGTAGGCAGGCAGGAGAGCCATGGTGTGGGGAGGGACACGGAGGGACGGACACGGGGAGTGGTTTACACTGCAACATTTGGCCCTGTTGGATGTTCCTCCCTGCCGCCTGGGTGCTGGTGGCTGCTGCGTACGCATAAAATCTGTGCGGGCGAAATTATTTCTTAAAGTGGTGCAGCCTGGGCGGTGTTCTCTTGGTGGCGCGAGGCATCACGGCCTCAAGACGCTGCTGCGCCATCCACTCCGCTAATGGACGCCACTCACGAGACACCACTTCGGAACACGTCCTCAATTCTTGTCATCTAGATATGTCCACCCAATCAGGTACGGTCGTGCACGGAAAATAATATACGATCAGGTATGCATAATAATTCCCCGTAAAGGGACCCGGTTTCCTTAAACATTACCTGGAGTTCCGTTATTGCAGACGGAGTATCTGTGGGCGAGGAATTCAACTGGCAGGTTTAATTCAGGAGGTGAGGGAATGATGAAACGAGTCCTTCCAGTGTGTTCTGACCCCTCTGTGAAAAGAGCTTCCTGTACTTAGCTAAGGAGATCTGAAGCTGTTTAGTGAAGGACCAAATGACAGGCCTCCATGGCCAGTAGCCTGCAGGAGCGCCATGGAGCGAATCAAGGGGAAAAAAAGGAAAAAAGAAAAGAAAATGCCACTGATAATGATCATCGTACAGAGGAGAGGCGAGTGGATCACTACCTTTGCCTTCTCCTCTACAACATCGTCTGGGGCGTCACTCTCATAAATACTTTCCCCGGCAACACCTGCGCTAACTCAACTCGCCGCTCCGGAATTCCCTTCTTGGCGCATCCCTAGCTGACGCGGAGACGAGCGGTGTGTGTGTGTGTGTGTGTGTGTGTGTGTGTGTGTGTGTGTGTGTGTGTGTGTTCGGAGGGCGTGGAGGGTAACTGGCCCGGACGAAACCGAATACAGAGCCATCCAGCAGACTTAAGTCCTTCCTCCTGCCTTACCACAGCCACGACAGGTATCTCCTGAAGGGCGTGCGTACTGCTGTCCTCTGGCGCACCCACAACCCCACACCTCCATTAAGCTACATAAACTCCACCATCAACCTGGGTGAGGAAGAGGCCTACGATCAACGACACGTCCAACAATATCTCACAAAAAACCTGTGATCATATACAGTGGAGAAGAGTAATGCTCCCATCCCCCTAGGGACGACCATGATGAATACAGAGCTGCAACACGATGCAGTTCAAGTCCTGTATACATTACCTTTAATACGGTTCGCCTGAGCCTGGATTTAGTTTCGGGAACCCTTCCCTCCCCGCCAACCCACGTCCATCTGCGACCAGAGGTCCTCCTGTGATTACATGGGTCACTACTGCAACTGGACAACAACACCCCCCACCCCCCCAAGGCCAGTTACATCCTCTGCCGTTCGGGGGGGATGATCAAGTACCCATCCGAAGCAGCTGGCCAGCAACACAACACGGTGAGGTGGTGAGGTATGAACTCGCGGTACAACGACCTGGCGGCCGGTGAGGGACTGAGGAAGGGGGAGGAGGGCCTTTTTGAGTCAGCAAGCTCGTATACAGATGATCCTGCTTCGCCTACCGTAATCCTACAATCCTTCACAAGCGACGATTGACTCAGCAGACAATGTTCCAGACCAATGCAACAGCATCTTCGCTGCTTCTGCTTCCAGCAACCCACTGGAAGAGAACCTTTTAACGTTATAACATCATCTATCATACAAGTTTAGAAAAAAAAAATCTGTATGCACATTGGGAACTAGACTTAGTCTTTAATATATATATATATATATATATATATATATATATATATATATATATATATATATATATATATATTGGAGATAAGAATTTAACTTTTTTCATCCCTCTTCAATAGTGACCATAATATACTAAAGCATTTCACCCGGGAAAGTTTTAAGTGTTCTCGGTTTTACCACATATCAACAAGACGTTCAGCTTTCTGCAAGTACTCGCGATCCAACCTATGATCAGTCTCACCGTCTTGATAAACTGACAACGTTGTGCTCACCCATGGCTATACCATACACACATTCTCGACTTACTACAGCATACCTTCTCGTTCCGTAACGTGAAGAAGTCTATTGTAAATCCCAGCTCACACACGAAACGTGGGATGAGTCGTTTAATACACACCAGCATCCTCCACTCATTCCCTTGTACGAAAAACAAATAATTCGTATTTTCTGACCCTCACGAACACGAGTCTTTGAATGAACGAATCACACATGCCTAAGGAAATGTTCCTATTGAGGTCTGGTCGGTAACTGGTCGGCCAGGATGGTCGCCCGCCACCAAGGCTACATACACACACCTTAACCAACGACACCAGCCGGGAACCGAGGGGTGATCCCGTCACCCAATACTGTAGTACATCCGCCTCAGTGATCACTCGGCAGCGACGTGGCTCGGTTGGTTAAGCTGGGTGGACCCCATCGTGCAACCTGAGGCTCAGTGAGCATGTGTACCTCCAGCCTGACTCTGTCCTCCTCCATACTCCTATTCTTAGTCATCTATCTATCCATCTATCTATCTGTCTATCTATCTAATCTATCTATCTATCTTCGGAACTTTTGGTCCATTTACCCTTAGCCTCACCGAAACTTCCCAGATCAGAAAACATTAAGCACGAACTCACAACACATCTTCGAAGCTTGTGCAAGAAAACGAACACATTTATACTACGCAATAATTTGTAATTTTGAAAAAGAAAAGAAATAATATAGGCCTCCTTTTCAAAGGTTCAAATCCTGGCTGCAGCAGTCGGTCCACAGTCAACCCAGCTGTTCATCCACCTTCAGCAGTCGATAAAATGGGGTACCTGGCTCAGGTTATATATATATATATATATATATATATATATATATATATATATATATATATATATATATATATATATATAAAGTCAATGGGACGGCCTTCATTAGGGCCTCAGCTGCCCCGTGCCGTTTCAGCCAACATAAAAAATGAAATCATTCAAAACGATGGTCAACACTCGAAATGATCAAACCAAACTGGATTTAGTCCTTGAATAAGAGGCGAACATGAAGGATGCCACCATTTCCCCACATGGAAGGCAGGAAGAAAGAAAAATGAATCTAGATTTGTCACACGCTAGATGACAGGGAGCAGGCAAGCAAGTGGGGGTGTGTAAGGAACGCCTCTCTCTCTCTCTCTCTCTCTCTCTCTCTCTCTCTCTGTGCCTGGCAGACATGACAAATACTGCACCACAATCATCATAATCATCCGGCAAGAACACAGACATCAAGCAAGGCACCCAAGAATTACATATATATATATATATATATATATATATTTTTTTTTTTTTTTTGCCGCTGTCTCCCGCGTTTGCGAGGTAGCGCAAGGAAACAGACGAAAGAAATGGCCCAACCCACCCCCAGACACATGTATATACATACGTCCACACACGCATATATACATACCTACACAGCTTTCCATGGTTTACCCCAGACGCTTCACATGCCCTGATTCAATCCACTGACAGCACGTCAACCCCTGTATACCACATCGCTCCAATTCACTCTATTCCTTGCCCTCCTTTCACCCTCCTGCATGTTCAGGCCCCGATCACACAAAATCTTTTTCACTCCATCTTTCCACCTCCAATTTGGTCTCCCTCTTCTCCTCGTTCCCTCCACCTCCGACACATATATCCTCTTGGTCAATCTTTCCTCACTCATTCTCTCCATGTGCCCAAACCATTTCAAAACACCCTCTTCTGCTCTCTCAACCACGCTCTTTATATATATATATATATATATATATATATATATATATATATATATATATATATATTGGAAAGAATCACAATTTTTCGCGTGATCAAGTATATTCCTATGAGTCCCCGGGGGAAAATGAAACACGATAAGTTCCCAAGTGCACTTTCGTGTAATGATCACATCATCAGGGGAGACACAAGAGAGAATATAAGTCAGCTGATATACAACGAAGAGACGTAGCTAAGACGCCATTTGGTAAACACTTGGGAACTTACTGTTATATTTTCCCCTTGGACTCATAGAAATATATATATATATATATATATATATATATATATATATATATATATATATATATATATATATATATATATATATATATATATATACCCACCTATATTACAAGCGTCGAATCTCATGATAAGAACAAGATCTTTCAAAACATCAAAGCACTGCTGGTCCTCACATCAAAGTCTCTCCCGAGTCAAAGAAAGGCTTGTCCACTGCAAGCAGTTTAAAAGCTGAAACCGGAGACCAAATTTTCTTCAACTCCAGGAACGACTACCGCGGCTAACAAGACAATCTTACAGGACTCCGTTTTCTTTGAAGTCTTGTCGCATAAACTTTCGGGTATTTACTTCAAATGTAATTCATGTCTAGATTACTATTATTTGTTCACTTTTCACTTCATGCCAACGCGAATGGGAAAGGCGCAGAACTGTAATCCTAGTGGCGACAATTATATACTTGTGTCCCACAAAAATGGACACCACTGTTGTTCATCAGCACCAGTCCTTGATAGCCACAAAATTGCTATACAATAAAATAACAACTGGTCCTTTTTAAGGTCACTATCGTCAATTCAGCAAACCATCTGAATTACCGGGACCAGTTCGAAGCAATCAACCTGTATTGAGCGGAGCAAAGAGGCATAAAGTGTATATATATCTTAACCTTTCTATACATGTTTCATCCATTTTCGAGGCATCCCTCTGTACCTCCAACAGCTCTTGTGTGGGTGCTAGCGCCCGGCTGATCAAGCCAGGGTGTTTGAGGACGTGGACAAAAGGCCTGCCTCCGTACCTCCTTACTGTACACGTCGTAAGAATGTGTCCAGCCACCTCCTGGTAACCCACAGGGTTTCCAGTTAACTCGGGACTCCGTTTGTTTTCCAGTCCTCTTGAAGACAGAGGTCTGTCCTGATCTGACGCATCACTTGGTGCTTCCAATCCTCTCAGTGACGATGGAACTCTCCTAATCTAAACCATCTCTCAGTGCTCCCAATCCTCTCAGGGTCAGATCAGACGCAACGTTCGGGTCTCCCAATCCCTTCGATGTCAGGAAAACCAACCTAATCTGACGCAGTTCTCAGCGTTCTTCCAATCCTCTCGGTGTCAAGAGAGCCGATCTAATCTGACGCAGCTCTCAGCGCTCCCAGCACCCCCTCTCAGCGGCTGACGCAAACTAACGCAATGTGCCACAAACTTCCACTAGAGATGGATGGCGTCGGCTTTGGTTAGGCCTTAAATAATATAAGGTTACCGAGTGGGTTGAGGAGTGGCGTGTTTGGGGTCTAGCCTCTCCAACACCCTCGTCTTCCACTGCCTCCCTAAAGAGACGTGGACAAGACCGAGGCCCCCCGGAAGACGGGGCTTGCCCTTGCACCACCTATGGGGCGGTCTAGGCTTCACACACACACACACACACACACACACACACACACACACACACACACACACACACACACAAACCAGCACAGGAAATTGCTCTTCTCGGACGTGTCCTCCCAAAAGCGAGGAGACGCCATTAACTCCTAACTTTCCTCCCTCTCTCAGAGAATCGTAAACACGCCGACCACAATCGGATGCAATTACAACAACGCAAATGTAATCGCTATCGTGGGGGGGGAAGGGGGTGGGGGGGAGGACAAAAGAAAACTGGAAACACACCTCGCCGAACTCTAAAGAGGGGGCTTTCAAAACGCCGTAAAAAAGGGGGGTGGTTGGGGGGCTTGGGGCGGCTGCCAAAATGGCTTCGTGTGTTATTCAAAAGACGAAGTTCAAACGATCTAATTAAGTCTTTTTTTTTTTATTTTATTTCGTGGCGTGTAAATTTCACGGGGACTCGGGCTAGGAGGCCCAGGGGAGGGAGAGCTGGTTTTGTTCGCTGCAAATGGTGGGAAACCTGTCGCAACGAGGACTTGGTATTCCTGTACCGCCTGGCGGAGGTGTCAGCAGCCCAAGGTGTGGAGGAAGAGAAAGAGGGAAGTCACCCCGGGGTGATGATGAGGAGGGGAGAGGCGAGTGGGAAGACGTATGTGACGACTGAGGAGAGAGAAGGAGGGGAGTAATAGATGGTGAGGGAGAGAGGAGGGTAAGAAGCGAATAAGAGAACTGAAGAACATATGAAAGAAGAAGGAAGGACGAATGATAATAAAGGTGGACGGAGACATGGGATCTGGAAAATATGGAAGAGGAGCTGACGATGAAGACAAGGAGAGGAGGAGGAGGTGAAAGACGTGGAAATGGGAGTAACGTAACGGAAAGCAAGAAGCAAAATGAATGGAAATGGCTACAGGATACTGGGATAAAAATATGAATAAGATAGAGGTGCAAGAGGTGGACGGAGGAAGGAGAACAGAAGAGACACAACCGAAAGACAAAACAGACGTAAGTGCATTTCTATATCCACTCCATTGCCCCTTACGTCTCTGGGTATCTATGAGTAAAGTCGAGCGCTCGAGTTCTTCTTTTAAAGGCTGTTGAGGGCGTGGATGTGACGGAGACAGGCGCGTGTTCATGTCGGATCAACTTGGTAATGGGACAATGGAACGAATCACCCCCCGTCATTGCCTGACCATTCCTCACTTGCTACCGTGATTGTCTGACCATTACGCATTCGCTGACGGCATTAAACAAGGAGCAGTTTCGGACTCAATGTCATACGAGCTTCACCTTGACCCTGTATTAGAGGAATTAAGATGTAGTGAAGCCGGGTGCTACAGAGGTATCATAAACACTTATACATGCTACAGCTTTAAGATCAGCGTCCATCAGGGGTCTGTCCCCCGTCGTATACTGTAGCGAAGATTCTTATATCCACCGCCTCTAGGTGCGTTCTAATGATACAGATGCGCACAGCCCGAATCCACTACAGTGCTGTGACGCTGGGAGTTATGTGGTAGCATTGGAAAGGTTACGCCACAGAAGTACACCAGAGGTATGCAATACAATTTTCTGGCGACCAGAGTGGGGGTCCACTTGCTGTTAAAGTGTTGCTGGCCACTTAGGCACGAGGGACTGTTGTGATAAGAGATTCTTTCCTCCACACCGTTAAGCTTACGTACTCTTTACATCCTCATGTTTTCCTTAACTACGACCTCTCCCCCACGTTTTTACCAAGCAAGTTTTCCACAGACTCAAAAAAAAAAAGAAAAAGAAAAAGTTTTAAAAAGAATCCCACGTTGGTCCTTTCCTCCATTTGACTGTTATTTCTTTTGATTCTCTCTCTCTCTCTCTCTCTCTCTCTCTCTCTCTCTCTCTCTCTCTCTCTCTCTCTCTCTCTCTCTCTCTTGCCTGTGTTTTATTCAAGGCCTGGACTCCATGAGGACTTTTCTCTGCGACTGGAGAGAGAAAGAGTTGAAGGGATAGAAAAGAGAGGTGCGACAGAGGAACAGAAAAGAGAGCTGGAACGGAGGAACAAATCAGGGAGGTGCGACAGAAGAGAAGAGTGAGGCGCGACAGTAGAAGAGTACAGGGAGGCGAGACAGAGACAGAACAGGGCGGCGTGACAACGGGACATAACAGGGCGGCGTGACAACGGGACATAACAGAGACTTGACAGTCAGTTGGAGAGAACAGGGAGTCGCAACAGAGAGACACGAGAGGGAGAACAGCGAGTCAGGACAGAGGTTACGGACAGAGGGAGAGGGGCAAGACAGGCATGAAGGGACGACAACCAGGACAACCAAACAGTTGTCGTTCGCTGCTCGGATCCTGACTAGACGCCTTTTGTGAGCGCTTATTATCAGTGGCGCTCCTTTTTCAAGGCGAGCACTCTGGTCTGGCTCACGTAAACGCGGACGTAGGAGGTAATGTTAACCTAACAACTACCACACGGCAGGACTCACGGCTCTCACTATAGCATAACAGGCAACATCTTACAATCAACCCACAAGATGTGAACACAAATGGCATCATAACAAAGAAGTAATCCTCTCTGATGATTATTGGTGTGTGACGGTGCTCCAGGAGGTCTGGCGGAGGTCCACTTCTGGAGGAGGTCTACTTCTGGAGGATGGCTTCCATTACTTCTGGAGGAGGACTTATACGGTTATCACCCTCAGTAAATTGACCCGTAAGAACCATACAGCCTAACACCGTCTCTGGACAATTTCCCCATACCTTTTTTCCACCGTCTCCCCTGGTTTTTTTTCTACCTTTAGAAACAAGAGACTACTTTCCCTTCTCCTGTTTCTCACCTGCTCTCATCTCGTGCCCCCCCCCACATCCCTCACCATGCGTGTATTCCTGAGGGCGACTGGCGGATCTCTAGGGTGCGGTAACACACTTGGGTCTCCCCGACCTCCTGTCGCACCAATACACTGGGGTCCTCTCCGACGTCCTGCCTCATTTTTCACCATCACTCGGCCAAGGTCAGACACCAGGAAAGTAGAAACAAATATCTTGGTCCAACCATTTTCAACCTTGTCTTTTGTCTTTTGACCGATCGGTTTTGAATTTCATTGCCTCTCACACGCGACTCCACAGAAAATAAAAGAAAATTGTACTTTTTTTCTCCTTATGGATCTTGAGGTCCGCTTCTCTATCTCTACACACAAAATGGCTGAATGAACTTGGAGGGTCCCCGTTCCTAAAGGAATGTTTTGTGAACGTAACATCAGCGGACGACCTCCTGCTCTCGTCTGCGGCGGCAGTGCCCTCCATGCCAAGAGATGAGCCCCACAAATGAAATAAGAGGAAGCATTGTACCGATCAAACACACTCGCAGCGATCCGGAGATCATTATCCGCAAAAACTGACGACTCGTCCGGAGAAGGGAAGATCAAAACCAAGTCACAAGGATCGTCTGATCTCAAATTGCTATCGTTTTCCCTTCCAGCTATGCTTTCATCCCGCTCCTCCACACCCGTCACTTGTTGTTCCCTCACCCGTGACCCGTCCACGTTGAAGGCAAGACCGAGTAATACAGCGCAACCATGGGTGCAAACCTGGATGAAAAATAATGCGAATTTGCCTCACCTGTCCATACCGATCGTCTCCAGTTTCTGTACCAAGAGACGACTTCAAGAGTGAGGGAGGCCAAGCCACACAGACTTACACACTAGATAAAAGACGAAGTATCATCAGCCTCGAACGTCGTGGATGACGGGAAGGGAGAGGGCGACACATCAGGTGTGTTGTGGCCTGATTTGTGACACGTCAAAGGCGGGAGGAGAGCCTCAGTACCAGAGGGAATCTGCTCTCAAAGACCTTACCTTAAGGAGGAGGTCTTCTACTCCCTCACCAGCTCTAGCATCCCCCACTGGTGCAAGTGCTGTGGGAGGAGGAGGGATACGGAGGGCTGTGGGCACGCCAGCTAGGCCCCACAGATAGGGCTGTGGGGAGAGGGGCTAGACCACACCAGCAATAGCCGGGAACAGACCAGGTGAAGACCAGACGCCCCGCCAAAGAATACCCAATACGAACCACTATCTCACAGTATAAGACGATCCGTTACGACACAACGAAGATTCGTGCATGTCTTTGTGCGTAAAACACACACACACACACACACACACACACAAAACACACGGGACAACACGAGTGTAAAACTGTCACCCCGTAACACACAGATAGTCATCACAAACACACTCTCTCATATGCTAATCACTCCTATAAATCTAAGGAAACTTCGCCTGAGTCAAAAATTAAAACTGCTGAAAAGCTGTCCTTGCCTGCTCGTGTAGGCGTCGCTAAAGTCATCAGAAATTTGCATGATCCAATAACTCCCCCCCCCCCCTCCCCTACCCTCCTACTCCTCCCCCGCGCATTTGCATGACCAACCATGCCCCCCCCCCCCCCTCGTGATGATGATAGTGTTTCTTCAGTCTCTCAAAATATTCATTCGGGGAAAATACCAACAAAATATAATTTTCGTGAGACAACCTCAGAACTCTACTTTTTTTTTTCCCCCCTTTTTTTTAAAGGTGTCTGTTGGAGCTTCCAGGCCACACTCTCAGGGAGAGGGAGTGGGGAGAAAGATGGCCTCCCTTATGGGGGAGAATGTCCTTGACTTGAATGTACTTCTTTCCGTCCACTGACAGTGATACAACACCGCCGAATGTAAATAATAATAACAATAATAATAATAACAATAATAATAATAATAATAATAACAACAATAATGCTTAAAATCGGGATATTGCGAGTGAAATTCACATGAACATCTTAAAAAATACATCAATTTAAACAAAAACTGATGTAACTACTTGGTTTCATTACTGTGTGTGTGTGTGTGTGTGTGTGTGTGTGTGTGAGAGAGAGAGAGAGAGAGAGAGAGAGAGAGAGAGAGAGAGAGAGAGAGAGAGAGAGGGGGGGGGGGGGGTACGTGCTTTACCTTCACATTTCACACACTAAGTCGTCCAGTGAACTTTAAACGCCCAGAGAAACAAGCATGACGCAAACACAGAACACTTACAGTAAGACATAAACTAACCCCCAACAAAAACAAAAACAAAAACAAGAAAACATAGAAAGGGTTGACGACAAATAAAAATCCCTTACCCCGTATAAGAGACAAACAAAAGCCACAGCAAAACACCCAACACAACACACAAAGCTCCCTCAAAACAACAGAACACAAGACTCGCCCGCAACACAGCACGGCGCTCGGCACACGAGAGCGCCCCCCCATCCCTCACCCTCACCCCCAGGAGAGCGCAGACAACGTGGATGAACGCGCGACATCCATACAAACACACAGAGGACAAAGCACTGCCTAAGGAGCGTCCGCAAAGAAGGCGACACACCTCGACAAACTAAGCAAATGGGCATTTGTTCTTGTTTCCTCCCTCCTTCCCTCCTCCTCCTCTCCTTCCCTCCTCCTCCTCTCCTTCCCTCCTCCTCCTCTTCTTCCCTCCTCCTCCTCTCCTTCCCTCCTCCTCCTCTTCTTCCCTCCTCCTCCTCTCCTTCCCTCCTCCTCCTCTCCTTCCCTCCTCCTCCTCCTCTCCTTCCCTCCTCCTCCTCTCCTTCCCTCCTCCTCCTCTTCTTCCCTCCTCCTCCTCTCCTTCCCTCCTCCTCCTCTCCTTCCCTCCTCCTCCTCTCCTTCCCTCCTCCTCCTCTCCTTCCCTCCTCCTCCTCTCCTTCCCTCCTCCTCCTCTTCTTCTCTCCTCCTCCTCTTCTTCCCTCCTCCTCCTCTCCTTCCCTCCTCCTCCTCTTCTTCCCTCCTCCTCCTCTCCTTCCCTCCTCCTCCTCTCCTTCCCTCCTCCTCCTCTTCTTCCCTCCTCCTCCTCTTCTTCCCTCCTCCTGCAGCATGACTGGGCGAGTCTTGAGCACGACATTTTACGATCCTTTTTTTTTTTTTTTTTGGCTGTTGAGCACAAAAGAACGACCTAATGTGTATTATGGCCTTCTTGACCCGAAGTTTAAAGTTCAGGTCGATGGTCGTAAAGTCGTGTTTCCGGGTCGAATAGGCCGTTTTTGCAAAGGTCGTTCCGCTGTGTTCGAAGGTCATATACCATCTTGTCTGTGGCTCGTATTATCGTGTCCAACAGTCGTATAATCACGCCCAAGGGTCGTACATCATGTCTAAGGATCGTACAATCGTGCCCAAGAGTCGTACAGTCACACCCAAAGGGTGGTTCAGTCGTGGTAATGGGTCGTACTCTTAACAATGAAATGCTCAACTCTTCATCACACTTAAAATACACCAAATCAAGGCAATACCATACGTAACGAGCATTAACTATGGACACGACTGCAATTGCCGTTCCTATTAAAGCCTATTTCAGTGACCTATATTTACGTCATCGCCATTACCTCTCATTGCATTTCCCCCCTCGCATTACGACCCATTAATCCCTGAGGTGTTCCTGAACTCACTCGTTTCCCCATGACCTTATTTACCCATGGCTGAGGCATGGGGGGGTTAACTGACATGTTTTCTATTTACTTCATCATCATCATCATTCAGCATTATCATCTTTATTCTCATGACAGTCATTATCAAGGTTCTCTATAATCGTCACCCTATTTAATGTAGCGATCTGTTATTCTAAGGGAATGTCATCATGTTAGTATAATAGACCACACTCTCTCCGACTCACCTCACGACCATCTTTCACACTATCTGTTATACCACCCCACCAACGACGTTCTTTACTTCTTATCCATCGTCTATCTCTGTCCTCGTTTCCACCCTTGCCACTCACTAACTCCCATATACACTACCTTCCCCTCATCATCCATTATCACCACAACGAACCAAATCCTTGTCATCACTCATCATCATTTACACCAACCGTACCATTTGGCTAAACACCATCACCAACACCTTCTTTTAAACCCGTTCATCACGCTTCATAATTCCCCTCATGGCTGACGTCCACGAAGTGACTTGACAAAAGCGTTCCGCTTAAACTCATGTCCTAACCTTGTAGGGTGCATGTTCTGTGCTTCCTCGTTCGTTCGACGGACGCGTCTCCAGAACGCCCACTCAAAGACCTGGCTCATCCACTTCTCCAGCAGGTGATCGAAGTTCTCTCCCAACTCCAGCAAAGGCGATCGAAGTTTTTTTTTTCCCAACTTCTTCCTCAAAGCGTAGTTCTTCCTCATCCTCTCCTTGAGGTCCAGGTTCTTCAAAGCCTCATCTTGAAAGTTTGCGTCTTGCAGAATCTGCTTCTAATGACCTGGTTCTTCCTCGCCTCCTTCCCTTTGACCCACTTCGTCCACGCCTCCCCTCGCCCTCAGGGAGAAATATTATGCACGTCTGAGTTCCTAAGGCAGCGTCATCCCCC
This sequence comes from Panulirus ornatus, assembly GCF_036320965.1. Lineage (NCBI taxonomy): Eukaryota > Metazoa > Arthropoda > Malacostraca > Decapoda > Palinuridae > Panulirus > Panulirus ornatus. The sequence continues at coordinate 52,715,212 of NC_092232.1, forward strand.
CCTCCCGCGTCCATGGCTGGGAGGAAGCAGTTTGGCGTCTACGATACCACCAGCTTCCCACTGGTTGCCGATGAGGGCCGATAGCCCCGGGGATGTGCGAGGAGTCCAATAACCATAAGCAGGTCAGGAAAGTGGTCCTTGCGCCGGGCAGTCAGAGGGACTATTAGATCTAATGGGACGGGGAAACTGCTTAACGGAGAGCTCATTGCTGGGGTGGCTGCCACACAGCTGGCTGGCCATCTGTTCGGCACAACGCTGGGAAACACATCAGCTGACGGCTTCGCACCGTAACAACACTGTTCGTTCTTTTCCGTGTGTATACCTACTACAGGCACTAGCGAAGAGCCACGAAGCTCTGCATACATGGAAGTACATCATGAAATAGCAAATGGAAAAAAAAAAATATATGAGGCCATTTCTTACGTAATGTAGAAGACATAAACGTAACCTCACACACACACACTACACGAGCAGCTGGAGGTGGAGGTATGTACAAGGCAGGTGTGCCAGTTCTCAGTTGACCGAGTAAGGACGGCGTGGCGACGCAACATGATACATAATAACAAGCACTTCACACTTTTTTTTTCTTTCTGCAGCCGCATTCCTTCAGGAGTGAAAGTACGACCGTACCTGGCTGACTCGAGCCCCTCCTCCAACGTTAGTGAGGACTTTCCTACACATCCTCACCACGACCACGTTGCAAGCAGCGGCTGGAGTGTCGTCTCGTACTCAATAAAACTATAAAGGAAAAAATATCAGACTCTGATCTACTCAGACACCGTCAGCAGCAGCAGCGGGCGGTATACGGAAGGTCGAAGCGGCAGAGGTAGGCAGTAAGAGCAAGGTATACATGGCAGGTTCCTCCTACAGCAAGTCTGTGGGAGTCCCTTGGAGTTTGCGGTAACAGGTGGTCTTCGCCTCATGCACTATTGATGAGGTGCGTTGCACACACACACACACACACACACACACACACACACACACACACACTACAACTATACACACTCGTGTACCAGAGGCCAGTGAAATGACAAGAGTATATTCAGTGCAGTAGAGTCCATGGGGAAGGATGAACAAGCGAGGCGCACGGAGGCTTGGGGAGGCAGAGTGCGCTCAAAGTAGCTGGCAACGTTTGGCCAGATGGAATTATAGTTAAAGATATAAAAATCACTGGCGTAAAAGGTGCTGGAAGTGATGAAGCCATGATCGGTGTGTGGGAGGGAAGGGAACATGGTGTTGCTGTGCGTGTGTAGCGTACTAAGAGCGGGGGGTAAGGTGGAGGGACTGGGTGGAGGGCAAACCTTCAAGAAGACGAACCCCGCTCAGCTTCGCCAACATGGCGGTGGTGGTGGTGGTGATGATACATGGCCGCGGTGGTGGTGACTGGCCGTGTTGTCACTTACGGTCGGCGCAACAGGTCACCTACGTAAGCCAGCATTCATGCTACCCACTAAGCTGCTCCACCTGTCGCATCGCTTAACCGCTACACAACCAGAATACATTACGGACTCCCGTGGTGTAGTGGTTAGCGTTCCTGACCGTGACGCATTCACGGGCCGGCCCGCCCAGGGTCGAGCTCATAGGTTCGAATCCTGGTTGCGGCAATCGGTCTAAAGTCAACCCAGCTGTTCATCTACCTACCCATAGGGGTTAGTCGATAAAATGGGTACATGGCTCAGGCTAGGGTATAGATGGTGTTATTGGGATGGCCTTGATTAGGGCCTCAGCTACCCATGTCATCTCAGCTAACGTAAAAAAAAAAAAAAAATACACCATCATACAATTCACAACAAGAAACGTACAATAACAAAGCGAGAAACACTGACATCTACATTTTTCGTACGAGGAAAGACAGAAACCCAAACATTGCGTAACAGGGTAACTTATTTTTTTTGGCGTTGGAGGCTCCAGTCATGGACAGACGTCCACACCAAGGCCAGGCCTTAATTGAAGTATAGAGAGGTAAATGAAAAGGAAAAAGACGAGACAAGGAAAAGTATTGACGAACTTTGGAGGAAGCGAAAAACCTGTCTTTTGAAATGTGCCAGGTCAAAGTTGCTGGGAAAGACATGAGAGGGTAGAGAGTTCCTAAGCTTCGAGGTGTTGGGAAAAAATAGTAATCAAAACGACCCAGCCTTGAGTTGCTGATGGTCACACAGTAATCGTGTGACGCAGCAGCTTGCTGAGCATTGCAAGGTCCAGCGAGCGGCAGGGAGCACACAAGCAGCTAGCTCACGGCAGCAAAAACCAAAGTCATACCTATAAAAGACGAAAAGTGGATCAACACTGCACCGTAGGCAAGAGGGTGAAGTTCAAAAGTTAGCCTGAAGAGTGTGTCATACTTGTTAACAATCAGGCGAACAAAACATAAGGTAAATGTTCACTGAAAGAGCAATAGGTACAAAATAATAAAACATGCTCTCGAAGGCACACAGATTAAGGAGGAAAGTTAACATCAAGCAACATAGTTTTGTTAACGAACTGACAGAGAGGGGAAGGTTATCTCAGAACCGAAGACTTCCCTCATCCGCAAATGAATCAAACAATACTACACACCCAAGATGTCAACTACACCACCAAGCAGCCACCTCCGGTTCCGCGACAGCGATGGAAGTCTTCTGACCTCATCTACGGGGACTTCTGGTCCAGCATCAGCAATGGAGATACGCTGACTCCATCTTACATCATCAGAATCAATCTAATTATTCACTGTACAGTTCCTCGCTTCCACTCCCTCTCGCACCAATTCTGTGTATGTTGACCTAGCAACTCACACTTTGTGTAACCCACACTCCCGTTCCTATTGCTCTCTGACATCACCCCATCTCCGGTACACAGCCAGCCACTCGAACAATACGACTTCCTCAGGATACCATGGGAGCGTGGCTCCCAGGCTAGCAATTATATCTGATGGAGCACAGTGACGGGAATAATGCAAGAACAAGACCCGGCACTCTACCTCGATGACACAACCTTCGCATGGCCCTCTGTAACTTGAGTAATCCTGCGAAGTATGCGTCGCGAAGAAACCTCATTAACCTTACCAAGATGGAGCACTGGACACAATCCAGTACCAACCAGTAGTATGGGGAATAGGAGGTGAGAGGCTTGACCAAGGAGACTCCCTCCTTGACCAGCCGACAACCACGTCTCCAATGACATATGAGATACACTTCTCCTTCATCAGCTAGAGACTTCCCCCTACCCTGACACTCACACCTGCCTTCCAGCTTGCCCTCCCGTCCCAGTTCCCTCCTGCGTCATTATATGAATTTCCAGTCACTTGATGGGTTACACAGCTTGAAGGTACAGGGCTCATACTACACCCCCACTGACCTACCACTGAAACACTACACGTTCTCCCCTGAAGTACCCTGGCCTACACCAAGTGTAGGCTTTAGGGGGTCTTCTACCTCCTTTTGAGTTGGGACGTTGGGTCTGCTAAGCTGCTGGAAGCAGCCTTTAGCCCTCAGGTCCAAGAATCCACTGCATACTTCAAGGAGTTTCTGATGTATGTAGGGTCTTGAATATTTTGGACCCAGGATGTTCAACATATTTTCTCTTTTTTACGCTTATTCTGGCTGATTTTTTTACGTATATCTTTAACGTTAAGGGTCATATTTAACATTCTCAAGCCTGTCGTGCCAACAGGACATTTTCCTGGTGTAAATGATGATATACAGCTCCCGCCTGTGTTCCAGGAAGTATATAGCCTCGATGATTTCAGTCGTTGCCTAACATTTCAGCCTCATCTACCACGTCGATCGACGCTGGGCCTTGAGGGGTCTTTGAACGCCTTTCTAACTCCGCTACAACGTTGGCCTTGTGTGTTGACGTCAGCAGCAATATTCTACTCGTGAGAATATCTGCGCTTTGAAGAACGTCATCATCGGATTTTTCCTCCCTTGTCTTGAAGGTCCTCAAAAATCTAACCCATCATCATCTCAAAGGAGGCAACGTATTTTCTTTCGTTCGCTGAAGGTAAAGTCGTCAGGCGGTATTACTTCGAGGTCTTCCACGTTGCTCAGTCGTGATATGACGGGGTCTGTGTCTCTCCGATATCCTCTGCTGTTCGTATTTGCTTCCCCCATATGAGAGGTGTTGGTAGTCAACTCCTATTGAAAAGCAGTTTTTTTTTTTTTTTTTTTTGGTTCCCCAGTGAAAGACTTGGCATATGTTAACATGTATTTGTCGGTATTTTCTACAATTTTTTTTTTTCATACTCTAGTATCACAGGTAAAGGATAACATGACTGATTCGTGTCTAGAAGACTTTTACAGTGTGGTCTGAAGAGAGTCTCAGGAGGTTAGGTAAAAAGAGAATGAAGAGGGTTGGAGAAAGAACTCCTTCCTGGGGAACCCCACTGTAGAGCTTGAGAGTCTGGGAGGTGAAGCCTTTGAAGAATGACTGTGTCTCTGTCGGCCAGCTATGAAACTGGTTAACCACTTTTGGTCACCTTGTGAGGATGAGTCGAGGAACTTCGTCAAACGCTTTCTTGATACCAACCGGTAGTAAAGCACGAGAGGAAACACATCAGTACCATCATGAGATCTGCCAGCCATCGTCTCAACGTTCTTCGTAGACTAAATAAACCTGGACTCAGTGCATAGACTTAAAAGACATCCAGGCAACTTTCGTTCTTGCCAAGTCCCGTGTGGCTCCTTTGCTTGATCTTGCTCCACATCCACCACACAAGAGGATGTGATCATCCTCGCTTCTTACTACACCACCTATCCGGAGCCAATCAAGACATCCATCTTCTCATCTCCTCCAACCATCACCTGAACCTCATCTACCAGTCCGGCTACAGGCCATCCTCTCCACCGTAATCTCCTGCCATCCGATATCCCTCGTCTACGAGCTGTAGTTCGGCGCCACAACCGCATCCAACCCATACCAGCTCGCTCAGACCGCAACAAAATATAATCAGCCCCTTCACGGGCACAGGGGATATCATCAATTATCAGCTGACTGTCACCCTGGCATTTGTGTAAAGACTGCCTGCTGTTTACAGTGAGTAATTTCCCTAAATTCTCTCTCTCTCTCTCTCTCTCTCTCTCTCTCTCTCTCTCTCTCTCTCTCTCTCTCTCTCTCTCTCTCTCCCATATATACCTTCCAACATGACTACAGCAATTCAGAGGAGAACCCAGAGCCAGCAGGTCGACATCTGTCCTCCCTATAATTGCATACTGGGGCGGGTGGCTCCACACACAGCACACTGGGACGGATGGCTCCACACACACAGCACACTGGGGCGGGTAGCTCCACACACAGCACACTGGGGCGGGTAGCTCCACACACAGCACACTGGGGCGGGTAGCTCCACACAGCGCACTGGGGCGGGTAGCTCCACACACAGCATACTGGGGCGGGTGGCTCCACACACAGCACACTGGGCGGGTAGCTCCACACACAACACACTGGGGCGGGTAGCTCCACACACAGAGCACACTAGGGCGGGTGGCTCCACACTACACAAGACTGGCTGGCCGGGCCCTGTTGGGTCGCCGCCTCTCACTATCATCTCCACGACGTCGTCGTGATACCCGACCCACGTTGGGGAAGCTTCCAATTACAGCTTTATTATTTTCCAACACGGCAGCCCTTCCCCCTCCATACTGGCTGGGTCTTACGGGGTACTGGCCTGGCCACCGGTGGACATCCTAGAATACTAAAACCACCACAGTCTTCCTCCTCCTCCTCCTCCCCAACCTCTGCCTGCTGGCTAAGACCTCGATACTCCTCCTCCTCCCTCCTCTACCTGCTGGCTTGGATCGAGACACTCCTGCCCCTGGCTGCTGGCTAGGACAATGCCAATCCTTACCCCTGGCTGCGGGCTAGACTTTCTCAAATACTGGCCAAGATGGCCTCTCCTCCTTACTGGTGGCGAGGCGTCAGAGGACACTCCCTCTCGATGCTGCCCTGGGTGCTAAGACAGGCGTCAAGTGTCATGGAGGAGCATCACACCTGCAAGAGAGGTACCCTCCCCGCCTTTCGTCAGCGCCCCTGGCGTGTTCCCCCCTCCCGACGAGTGATTTGTGAAACGTTACGAAGGATTTATATACATCGAGCGCCTGTCTCATGCATCCGCACCTGCCCCGATCCGCAGGGATCATGAGGCCTCGCCTCCAACCCTGCCCTTCCCTGCGCCACAGACAGACGTGACCTCACAAACAACAAGGCCGCCCTGAGGAAAACTGACAATAGTGGAGACGAGAGGTTATGCTGCGCTCGTCGGCGGCCTGCAGCAGTCGCCACAATAAATCCTGGACCAGGACACGCAACGTCTGCTACTAAGAACCCATAACCTGTCAGCAAAGGTACCTGATCAACTGTCAGAAGCGGACCACATCAGCTGGGGTACGCACCACGGACGACAAAGGCACACCAAGCGAGTAGGGTGAGGGTACACCCCATGTGAAAGACAATGCCTGGGTCAAGACACACACTGAGCGGTCTGGCGAACACGAGTGTGACTCGTGCATGGGGAAGCAAGCACCATGCTAGGGCAGGCACTCACCATGCCAGGGCAAGCACCCATCATGAACGCCCACAGGCACACCTTATGAGCCCACCATGCACTTGGGAAGCACACACTCACACGTGACCACACGTGCATGGCCAGACACCGTGTGAGGCAGGGCAGGCACAGTGTGAGGCAAGGTCGACAGATACAATATGAGGCAAGACAGGTACCGTATGAGGCAAGGGAGGGAGGCAGAATGTGAGGCAGGGTAGGCAGAGTGTGAGGCAAGGCATGCACCGTATGAGGCAAGGGAGGGAGGCAGAGTGTAAGGCAGGGCAGGAAGAGTGTGAGGCAAGGCAGGCCAGGAACAGTGTGAGGTGCAGTTGCCAGAAGGATGAGGGATCAGGAGGGGTTCTCCCCTCCTATACAAGTGGCCTCCTCATTACGCTATTAGCACACCTATTGGCAGTAATTGATGGTGATAATGTGCCGACAGGGAGGGAGGATTACTGCCGGGGGAGGGGGAGGGGAGAGGAAAGGGGAGACGCAGAGGAAAGTGGAAGAGGGTGGGAAAGGGGGGGGGGAAGTAGATCCAATGAGGAGGGGAGAGAGAGAGAGAGAGATAGAGAGAGAGAGAGAGAGAGAGAGAGAGAGAGAGAGAGAGAGAGAGAGAGAGAGAGAGAGAGAGAAGGGGGTGGGAAGGAGAGATGTACATGGGAAAGGAAGAGAGAAACAGAAGGCGAAGGGGGGGAAGTGAGGGGGAAGACGATGACATGGGAGAGGGTTGAGGTGGAGTGCTAATGGATACCAGAGCACCACTGAACACACTGCCACGCCCGGCCCCCCCACTAATAATGGACCATTTACCAATATTCTCATTCAACTTAATGCCTGACACAAGTCCTTACTACCCTCCGTAACAAGACAGAGGAGGGGGGGACGCACGGAAGTCTGCCTCTCCTCGGGCTAGCACACTATCATCCTTCGCCAGGAGGAGGACCTATCCTTCCACCAGAGGGCGTCGTCCAAGATCCTTAGTGTCGTGTGCTTGAGAACGAGGGTCGTCATTAAGCAGGACATTTTACAATAGTCACGCCTGAACCATACATTAATTTTCTGTCTTCACAGTCGGGAGTGTAATTTCACCTATGAGATGATACCAATGTTATCCAAACTTCAAAAAAAAAAAAGTCAAAATAAGCCAAAATTACCTACGTATTAAAGAACGGTACACAATGCACCACGATTAAGACTGGCGGGTTAATTTCCATCTTTTTGAGACTCGAAACATGCGTCAGTCACTTGTCTTCAGCACGGCCCAGGCTCATCTACCACACGAGTGTGGTACGATTAGGATAATTCTACTGTTGATGCTGACCATGAACTCAGGTGTGACGAGGTATGAGACAGGCACATGGAACGCCGAAGACGATGGCCACGGCGATGATGTGCCTTCAGCCGTAAGGATCACTCAGTGGCTACAGCCAAACAGTGCAATGCCACACCACTCCGCTGATGATTCCTGATTTGCGCCGGTGTCCCCGGCCAATGTACTGTGCACCCCGTGCTCATCCTGTGTGAGCGGTAGCGCCAAAGGATCAACAGAGGCCACGAAGGGTTTTCAAGTCAGACCCCCAGTGGGTTATGGAGCAAGTAAACCTTGACTGACGATGAAGAGGCATTGTCTTCCTCCTCAAGAATGAGGGTTTATTACCTCAATTCGATTTAAGGTGTTTCCCATACGTTTCCTTAGTGATATCTGTCAAAGAGGTTTCCCATAAATTCCTTTGAAATATCTATCGCTCACACCTGAGGAGGTGACAGACGGCATCGACGTGGCTCATGAGGAACTTGTGCCCACCAGTCTACCAGATGAGTCACACATGACAACACAGTATCTCTCTTTCGCGGCAAATATCTAATCAAAGAAGAACAACCAACACGGAGAGAAAATATATGAACTCTGTGTTCGTGAGCAACGAGGAAGTGATTTCGTGTCTTGTGCATGACTTGATAGACGAGACAGGCTGCATCAAACAGCCTAGTCGACCAGACTCACCAGAGAGGCTTGGTCGCAGACTGTGTATGGAGGAGGGGGGGTTAGAAGCCAGCCCCTGCAACAGACGTGAAGCATATATAAGGCAAGACATAATTACGGAAAGACTCACGTCATTAATCATTCATGAAAGTACTCATTAAATTGTTTATCTGTTCATGAACAAGATTTTATCTCTGTGTTATTACGACGAACATCGTATCTACTGCATATAAACAATAACACGTATTGTCATCACGAGGTTATTCATTACAAATGTTCAACACGGTACGAGGAAGTGCACACACATACTTCGTTAACACCATCCTGGCAGGAGCACCCGCTTACGAACAACTCCTCAGGGCTGAAGTTACCTCAAGCGAAGCCTCGTCCGACACCGGTGCCGCTAACAACACACACACACAAGTCAAACTATAAAGCATAAGTTACGGAGCTCATCAGAACAGTCACTTAGGTAGATGATAAGACGCTCGCCCTTCACGGCAAGAGAGAGAGAGGGGACGGAAGAGGTTCCCTCCATCAGTCAGTCAGACAAGGGCACGCGTTGTGGCCTCACCTAAGGGAACCTCGGCACAAGAACAGCTAAGAATGGTAGCAGATACAGCAGGCTCCTCCTCACTATCTCCTCCTCCTCCAACCTCCGTCCCTTTACTAAGATTTAATTAAACTTTTCCCCCGACGGGGCTTCATTCGGGTGACGTAAAACTCGCAGAAGTCGCAGAGGAAGTGACTTAAAGTCTTGGCGTCTGAGGCGTCGGGGTGTCTATCCCCACCAGTGTGTTAGTGTGTGTGTGTGTGTGTGTGTGTGTGTGTGTGTGTGTGTGCTAAAGAGGACTTTGGAGACAGTCGAGGCGAAAATACAACCTGTGTTTTAGATCCGGTGCCCCCGCGCGGGGCCGCCCCCGAGTCATTAGCTAAAGATAAGACCTCACCGAGGCGCCCTTGCTGGCCGGGCACCCGCCCAGGCGTCGCTGCCATATGTTTACACAACTCTCCCCACGAGATCTCGTACGCGTTCACACAGTGAGAAAGACCCGGCGGTTTTTTTTAAGGGTACGGAACTTCCATGTTATGTGACGTCGATTCTCAGGAAAGAGAGAAAGAGATAGAACAAAAATGAGAGAACATTCACAGGTTAGGCCCTAATTCTCTAGCAATCATACAACCAAAATCCGTCCCAACGACCCACCAAACACACACACACACACCCACATGTGGATACATATGTACTAGAGTACGTATGATTTCCCCCCCCCCCCTCTCTCTCTCTCTCTCTCTCTCTCTCTCTCTCTCTCTCTCTCTCTCTCTCTCTCGTACAAATAAGTAAACCACGTGGGGGAATGTCTACTTTTGGCCAGATGTGACCATAAACAAAGCCATCCACAATAATCATCCTCTGCTTAGAATGTAATCAAAGATCTCATTCTTTCCCCTCCCTACCTTACCTAACTTAACCTTGCCTTTACCTTACCTTTAACGTACCTTACCTAACCATACCTTACTTGACCTTACCTAGCCTTACCTTATTTGATCTTACCTTTACCTAACCTTACCTTACTCGACCATATATTTACCCTAACTTATTTGACCACAATTTTACCCATGACCTTACTTAACCATACCTTTACCATGGCCTTACTTCATCCTACTTTAATTACGGTGATGAGGAGGATATCCACCTTTGGTTATAACAATACACCTTCCTCTCGACTCGAGGAGGATATCCAAACTTTGGTTATAACAATGCGCCTTCCTCTCGACTCGAGGAGGATATCCAAACTTTGGTTATAACAATGCACCTTCCTCTTGACTCTACCATAATAACACTCACGGTGTTTTCCCACCTTGAGCATCAAAACAAAATCCTGACGACCTGTGTACTCAGGTGTGTGTGTCCGTCCCTCCCAGAGATGTGATCAAGGAATTCTCCTTACTTGACGTAGAGACGCATCCCCTCCTCTCCTCCCAAGCCATAAGCCACGTACTTTCCTCTTGTGTTGTGATGTCCATATTTCCATTAGTTTTTCCCTCGAGATGTCCGTACCAAACATCTTTCCACCTCTGCTGAAATGAGGGTGATTTTCCTCACCGTCAGAAATCAGGTTTTTTTTTTCCCTCATACTGGAAATGGTGTTCTCAGCTTCCTCATAATGAAGACACTGTTCCCAGACGCCTCATAATGAGGATAAGCGTTCCCAGCTTACTCATACTGAAAACAATGTTCACAGCTTCCTTGAAGAGTGTTCTCAGCTACCTCATAATGAATACAGTGTTTCCAGTTACCTCATAATGAATACAGTGTTCCCAGTTACCTCACAATGAAGACAGTGTTCCCAGTTACCTCATAATGAGGACAGTGTTTCAAGCTTCCTCATAACGAAGACAATGTTCCCAGCTCCTCACACTCACGACGACAAATGTTCCTCGCTCCCTCACGACGAAGACAGATGTTCCCAGCACCCTCATAACGAAGACAATGCTCCTAACCTTCTCATAATGAGGCCAATGTCCCCCAGCTTCCCCCACAAAAGTCCCCAGGTCCCTCATAATGATGCCAATGCTCCAAGCCGCAATTAAGGCACTTCCCCTCCTCCTCCTCCTCCTCCTCGGCCTGTATGTGCAATAACCAAGTTTTCCCACCTGGGTTTAATCCAGAGAGTCGCCTTTACATGGCAGAGTTCCCTCGCAAGGCGTGAGCGAGACAGGGGCACCGTCCTGACCAGAGGCAATCAGAACCACGCAGCCTTCCTGCCGCCCATGAAGCCATAATGGGGAAGGGGGGAGGGTTGGGTTGGCAGCAGGACTGGCTAATTATAAACTCTAATTGGACGGCGGGACACCTGAAGGCAAGGGAGGTAATCACCCCTCGGGGTGGGCGAAGTGAAAATAAAGTGCGACAAGCACTGTGGCGGACCTGGAGAGCAAAATGGACCGAAATGGAGTGCGTTGAGCAGGTGCAGCGATGCAGCAAAGAGCAACAAGGTAGCTGGGTCCCACACCCACCTATGGGGGGTGAAGACCTCCGAAACCATTGTATAGTATACGTAAGGTAAGGTAAGGTCTCAGACCCAGATGTTGGGGTAGAACACCTCCGAAACCATTGTATGGTATACGTAAGGTAAGGTAAGGTCTCAGACCCAGATGTTGGGGTAGAACACCTCCGAAACCATTGTATGGTATACGTAAGGTAAGGTAAGGTCTCAGACCCAGATGTGGGGGTAGAAGACCTCCGAAACCATCGTAAGGTATACGTAAGGTAAGGTAAGGTCTCAGACCCAGATGTGGGGGTAGAACACCTCCGAAACCATCGTAAGGTATACGTAAGGTAAGGTAAGGTCTCAGACCCAGATGTGGGGGTAGAACACCTCCGAAACCATTGTATGGTATACGCAAGGTAAGGTCAGGTCTCAGACCCAGATGTGGGGGTAGAACACCTCCGAAACCATCGTAAGGTATACGTAAGGTAAGGTAAGGTCTCAGACCCAGATGTGGGGGTAGAAGACCTCCGAAACCATCGTAAGGTATACGTAAGGTAAGGTAAGGTCTCAGACCCAGATGTGGGGGTAGAAGACCTCAAAAGCCATCGTATGGTATACGTAAGGTTAGGTTAGGTCCCAGACCCATCTGTGGGGGTAGAAAACCTCCGTCACCACCGTAAGGTATACGCAAGGTAAAGCAGTGCATGAAACTGAAGGGTGACGAGTATGTGGCCTACCAAGTGTGTGGTAATTCATCGGTGTAGTATGGTAACTGTGTATGTACATTAGCAGGTGTTTGGTAGTGCAAGACTGTATGACTACAGGTGTCTTCTTTTGTGTGTGGTACCACCACACTCACACCGCAGGTGTGGGGCCGTAGGGCGGGGCGGGGCACCAACACCCACACACACCTCCACCACAAAAACCCGCCCAGGCGGCAGCTGGTGGCCAGACCCTCGCCTGCTGACCTTGACGACCGCCATCACTACACCTCATACATACTACACACTCGCCCATTGCCAAGCCAAGCCACTCTCTCTCTCTCTCTCTCTCTCTCTCTCTCTCTCTCTCTCTCTCTCTCTCTCTCCACCCACTCAGCTACGCCGTAAACACACACACACACACACACACACACACACCACCTCAGCTTACAAGACATCCTCTCCGAAATCTATACCCACAGTACACTTGCTTCAGAATCTGTACAGCACAGAAAACACCCCTGACGAGTTGACACACTCCAGAGTTCACGACACCCACTAGGGTCTACGTGTTCTCTAACACATATATATTGGTCTCACACCGTTCTACACCCAGCCTACGATCCATAATGTTCTCACACCCATCTACACCTAGCCCACTGTAAAGCCCACACGGTATCTAAAGTTAACTGCAAAACATCTTTAAACCGGGCAACACTAGCTACAAGCAATACCCTGCCCAAGTCCGCTACACACTCAGCACCCTCTACCCACCCCGCAACACCCGGATATACACCCGCAACCGAACACATAAAGAGACAACCTCCCCGAATCCACAAACACCAGCTCACAGTCGACACTTTGATGTCCTCCGCAAACCGCGCCCACGCCCACTGCACGACCGACGCCAACACCACAAAGCGAGCGAGCAGTGAACTCCAGCCCGGCAGTGAACCCCGGCCAAGCAATGAACTCTTACCCAGCAGTTGAACTCCCTGACAAGCAGTGATCTTCTGTCATACATCACTCGTCCAGCAAAGAACACTCTGTCAGGCAGTGAAACCTCTCCCTTGTCATGCAACACTTCAGTTTAAAAGATAAAACTTTTCACTGCCAAAGAAAAATCACAGCTTCTCACTGTTTCATAGTATCAATACTTTATAAGAAATGATGCCCAGTGCCATTACTTTGAGGCAAGTCTGAAATAAAGAGCAGCCTTTTATGTACTTACACTTATACAATCGGGAGAACTAGTGACTTGAGACTTAAGATTCAAACGCAATTAACAAGCCGGGGAGGAAAGCAATGACGGACACTGTAGCAATACTCAGGACCTGTAGTTCATGGTTCACTAATACAAGTGGCACCCAGATAGTGGCTTCACGTCCACCCAACTCGAGGCCTCGAGTCCCCGAACCACAGTGTCACAAGGCCCCATTTTCCATGCGACTTACGAACGTTCATTTCTGTGGGCGATCACAGCAGTGTCAACACAGTGCCGCGCCGCCCCCAGGCAGGCGTCCGTCCTCACCACCAACGCACACCCTTCCTCCCTCGTCTCCCACCAGACTCGACTGCCACTAACTTTTTAAGCACGACAGTTCGATAGCTAGAGTAAGACTGTGTGATCTTTAGGTATAACGACCTATAGCCTCTGACCTGACCCATAAGAACATTGTCGAAGGCCAATGAATATACCTATGGGTCACACCGTCGTGTTCAAGGGTCGCCCTTCCGAACCTATTGTGCTCAAGGGGCTGACCAATAGCACTAACCAAACCTTCAACACTCACTCTTGAAAGTATCAGTGTTCCATCGCCCAATACAAAACCATTAAATGCTCTCTGCAACACACTAACCTCCTGAAGAGAGGCACAACAAACACACATACTACCGAACAAAAAAACAGAAAACAATATGCACAACCCAACTCCCAATACACATTTAGACCAGCATAAACACAGACATCACCCAACCACACACTAACAAAGCGACAAACAAAAGAAAAACAACAGAAACGAGGATGGTAATGTTTTGTACCCCAATGGTTTCTGTTGCTCTATAATTCATATATACAAAGGAGCTTATCACTCAGTTCCTCCACTCCCTTTAGCTCCCACTGCTTAAAGCAGGAGGTGATCATTCCATCTCCACAGTCACCCCTCTCTCTCTCTCTCTCTCTCTCTCTCTCTCTCTCTCTCTCTCTCTCTCTCTCTCTCTCTCTCAGCTCATATACGAAGGGTTCTATGACTGCGACAGCTCCAACACCATAGAACATCAGTCAAGAACTCTACTGTATACTCCTCTGAACCCCACACTGTTTAACCACCTGAAGCGCACGCAACTCCCAACTTATTCCAACCTCCACAACCTTCACTCTAGCGCTCCACATTTTATAGGAGAGCGTAACGAGGATCGTGCTGCCTACGAGCGCAGCTTCCAGGTTAACGAGTGGCCACAGTACCAGTCTGGGTACTACATTCCATGTCCGGCCACCCTAGTTCCAGAGGCTAGGCTCGCCATCCAGTTCCAGAGGCGAGCCTCGCCGCGCAACAGATGGTCGCTCGCCTCCAACGCCGGGTCCAACCTCAGCATCTGCTCTTTATCTCAGTCATGACTATAATTACGCAATTACTGTAAACAATACGCCGTAAGAGAGGACGCACACCAGATACCGTAAGAGAGAGAGAGAGAGAGAGAGAGAGAGAGAGAGAGAGAGAGAGAGAGAGAGAGAGAGAGAGAGAGAGAGAGAGAGAGAGAGAGAGCACAGGCCAGATGGCCAAAGAAGAGGGGGGGAAGGATTACCTTCACACGGCACAAAAGAAGGTAACGCAATACCCTGAAATGAGGAACCAGAAACTGGAGGGTACATCATGGTGACTACAGGACAGTGCGGTATAGCCGGAAAGGTATGAAGTTATGGAGTGGTTCAGAGCGACGATGTATATAGTCTATCCAAACCTACACTATCTACATCACATAAGAGTCTCAGCCAGAGCAGAGTGTGTGATTACGATTTGTGTGTTACGGTGATGGAGGGAAAGAGTATTACACTCGTGTTACTCCGCCTCTTAACCTTGTACGTATGTACCATGTCTTTACTCCTATGTACGCGCGCACACACACACACACACACACACACACACACACCCTAACCTATACCTGGTACTCATGTGTACTGCAGTAAGGACAATACACCCGTACCTTAACACTCCCGCGTACACACACACACACACACACACACACAGCTTAAAGCTCAGCTCTTGATCACAGCTCATCAGCAGCCGCTGAAGCTTCAGCAAAAATCCTGGACTCATATTAGTTCAGGTGGCCTAAACTTAGCACTCCATTACTGGAAATTAAACGGACTGGTCCCTAAGCAGCTTATTTAATAAAGTACGGCTCAGCTGCGTTGTGTGGCAGGCTTCCAGGAGAGTTGGGGGTGTGTGAAGGGAGCGATGGAAGAACGGGTGTGAGGTGGGGAGACAAGGAAGGGGAAGCAGAGTCCGGAAGGAATGTGAGTAATGGAAAGGAAAGACGACACTAAAGGATGAAATGGGAGATGGGGTGGAAGAAAGGGAGGTAGACTTGATGGTCTGTTATCCTTTGTGAAGGAACTCAAGTGTTGAAACCTAGGTTTTCATCAGTACTAACCAATCCTTCCTTACCAGACTGAGTTCGATGCTAACCAGTAGCGGAGGCATAACCTGGGTAGTTCTGTCTTCTTGTGGTATGTCCTACATAAAGGGTGTGGGGCGTTATACCCAATAAAATGATCCCTCAAGGGCAATAATGGATGCGAGTAGCCTGGGATGGAGTGGAATGGGGCGAGAGTGCAGAAAAAAACAAGTATGGCAGACTATGGTAGGAGGGGAGAGAGAGAGAGAAGCGAAAGGGGATGAGTATTTCTTTGTGAGAGAGCAGCTTGTATACTCTCTCTCTCTCTCTCTCTCTCTCTCTCTCTCTCTCTCTCTCTCTCTCTTATGGTAGACATGAGTGGCTGGTCGAATCCCCTCCCGATATCAACCACTACATCAGGGTCTCCGCCCAAGTCTGCTGTTCACACCCAACACCACCACCACAACAATACAAGTACCTGCACCCTACCTCATGTTTAAAAAGACTCCTGGGCCAACACCCTTCCCTACTGTTACCAACCGATGGTAAACATCGACCTACACCCTGCCTAATGTACGCCACCGGTACACCCAAGGCCTACACCCTCCGTCCTGTTTACACTGAGTACGCCAGCCTACAGAGTACATCCAGGACAGCTTCCAACAACACGCCGACATCTAGAACTCGCCTGTCGACTCCCAGAACCGCATTAATTGCTACATCCTGCATAATGATTCTCTCTCTCTCTCTCTCTCTCTCTCTCTCTCTCTCTCTCTCTCTCTCTCTCTCTCTCTCTCTTCCTCTCGCCATCACACCGTCCCTTCATCACTACAAGCAGCCTGATATTTACAGTCATTACCATTAAAAGTGGGGAAAAAAAAAAAACATTTACACTCGTAGGATGTGATCCTCTCCATCTCGTGGGCTGCAATTCCGTTCTGTTTATAGATCTCGAGGCGAAGGCACCTGAAGACTGTAAGAGCGTGTGCTTACCCAGCTCAGGCGAGCAAGGCATCCAAGACCCTGCTAAATACATTGGCGCAAGGTCCCTCTTAAGCACCCTCAGAGAGCAGCTGTCGACGCAAAGTATCTTTCAGCTTATACGCGCAAGCGAAGCATTCCTATGTGTAAACAGGTTTAAGGCTAGACTTCAGGGGTGTCTCCTCATCCCTGGTGTACACCTGGTGTAATTCTCAAGGGGTGTTTTCTACCCCCACACAACAGAGCCTGAGCTGGGGGCCTCGCCGCTGGGCTGGGTCGTTTGTCGACCAAGCTGTTGGACGGTGTAACCCAAAAGGTCCACCACCTACGCAGCACCTACAGCCTGGCTAGTCTGGAACACATTCTATAAATACTGGTCCAAGGTAATCTTGAACATCCCCAATGTACATCCCATTGGTGTTTCCAATGCTGTAAGCAGGGTGTTGAAAAGCATCAGGTCCTGAATGTTTCCGGGGTTCTATTTGTGCATAACGAGCATCTTTGGATTTCAGAGGTAGTATTTTACAGAGTCTTATACACCAGTTGTGCAAGTTGGATGTTATTTCCAAGCGTTAAGTTGGGGAGTCATACCTCTCAGGATTTCCAAGCCATAGATAATGATATACTCCGTTTTAACTTATCGATCCTATGTACCGTGCATTGGTACCTGGCGGATACCAGGTACCAGGGCTGAGTCAGTGCCCAGAAAATGAATCCAAACAAATAATCTAAAGCAGACGAGGCCCTACGAGGAGAAAATCAAGCTGGCAGGACGTAAGATTTTGACACTAACTCAGCTACAAGGGGGATGGAACTGGGTAGTCTACATGTGTTGTGTGTTCTACCCACTTATGCGTTTAAATGGCATGGCTGGATGGATGACAGGGAACCCCAGGGTTAACGTTCTGCTGCTTATAATAACACTGCATATTCAGTCGAGGTAAATTCTATCAAAGACTCGTTTATCAAGCCTCTAGAGGTCTTAAGAAAGACGGTACGATCCTTGAGCACGAAGGTACGACCTTTTCGCACAACGTTACGTCTCTTGGGCATGATATCCGACGTGAGCTGAGGGGTCGTGCTATCGTACTCGTGTCGTACCGAAGTGCTTAAACAAGGGTCACACCGTCGTGTTTCAAGCGTTAAATTTCAAATATAATTATAATGAAAGAGAAACGAGGTGATCCCCTGTGGAATTCTTTCTTCAAACGCCACTCCGAGAGCAGTAAAACCTTCCAGGGTTTCCCAAGGCCCATAGCTAACGGCATGAGACGTAATTCACGGACGCTGTTCCTTTCCCAATGAGAGAGAGAGAGAGAGAGAGAGAGAGAGAGAGAGAGAGAGAGAGAGAGAGAGAGAGAGAGAGAGAGAGAGAGAGAGAGAGAATCACTGAATCAATAGAATCTGAGCTTGATGTAGCAATCAAGCCTTGGCATTGAAAGCTTACACACTACATTTTTGTACACAAACCACGTACAAGAAGGTATTACTATCTTCAGAAAAAAGAAATCCAGTCTGTCCAACCGAGCTTTGTAGTTCCTCTCTACGTGACTCAGAAGTAAAAATGACCCTGGAATGGTAATTCGTGTCTACCGGATTATTTACCACATTACAACACTACATGTAGAGCCCATCTGACCTTTAATAAAATCCGCTTTAAGATATTCCAATGGTCTTCCATACTGCTGATATCATAATCTTACCCTCTAATGCCCATCAGATATATGTTTTGCTGTCATGTAGTGTTACATATAGTCTCGTATGTCGTCTCCATTTCCTTCGTCTTTTTTGAGTGTTGTCTTCATTCCCTCCACCTAAGTGTTCCCTCTTGAAGCCATCTGGATATCAGACAAGAAGCATCAGAGGGTACACTTATGTATACGACTCAAACCCAGGCATTAGAACCGAGAAAAGAACAACCAACTTCGAGTAATAAATTCCTAGAACGCACTACAAGAGTGGGTACTTGACGGTTTCAGTCCCATAAAAAAAGGAGTAAAAACAGGTACTTAATTACGAACAGTAAAAGGAGTCGTCTCCTTTTTCTTAAGTCCCCCAACTCCCTCATAAAGGTTAGGAACTTATACTTGTAAGCCGGGAAAGTTCCAGGGTTGCGTGCTAATGATACACTCGTCACTAACTTATGGCGAAGGTCACAGTGTCAAGTCCACAGCAGCTCATTTTCAGCATATCCTCGCTACTAAGGCTTAAGATGCCGACATATAAACTTCCAACGTCTCATTAACATGATAATCCCTAAGAAGCAGGATTATATAACAACCATAACCTCTTATTAGCATCATAATGCTTAATTACATTCAACATTCATTTGATCATATCAGTGTAACTGAAATCACATCATAATGTCTCAGCGTCCCATCATAATCTTTCATGTCACAAGTAAATACATCGTAAATAAAACTTCTCATCCTTGCTCTCAAAACTATTAACCTGTCGCTTTACTCATCCTCAGAAAACTATATTATGAAACTCATTCTCAACTCATGTATAGTAATCATGGAGTAATAGAAAACACTGTTATTTAGCACCGAGCTAAAACTTACCATTTGTCGTTACACGTCTAAACTGATACAGACAGCCTCCATACGACTTTAAGACATACAGAGAACGACAAATATACATACATACATATTAAACATAGTATGGAATGAACGAGACATGGCAACACTGGTGAACGGCAGGCAAAGGCTAATGGTTCGCTACTTAAGTGAGAAATCTCTTGCTAGATTGTGTATCTACGGTAAGCTCTACCCACAGCAACTGTGATGTGTTTATCATACAGCCAAGGGTGTGTTGGGACAGCATTAAGAGGGGGGGAAACATGTTATTATAACATCAAGGGAATGGAACAACAAAACCCATCTCTTAACAACGATGGGTGTGGCAGCAGGCCATGCAATACAAGCTGCCCTTTCCATTGACTGAGTTAAACTAATTAGTTTCTCTCGCCACATCGGCAACCCTAGCCTTAGCCAGACTCCAGCAAAGTTTACTGATTACAGGAAGCTCCGGTTACAGCGTAGGGTTTCAACATTAACTACCACTGTCCTGGACCCTCGCACAATCCACCTACTGCCATATAACCGACAACAATACAAAGGGAACACAGAAGTACACAGAGACTTCCTCCATCTCTATTAAGAGAAGTTCCAGATCAGAAAAAAGAACGTAGCACCACCACCACGATTCTCTGTGTTTTGGACTCTATACTTTTCGAGACGCCGAGACACTTCGATGCTGATGTGAGCGGCTTATGAACGTATAACAAGGCGACACAAGAATGAAACTACCACACTACCTCCCTCTGTAACTATAAAATTTCTTTCAACAATCGTGGAGCAACCCGTCCGCACACTACAGTATACTTAACTGTACGATGCAATTCTTACAACTGTCAAGGAACGGGATACGACCCAAAGCTTTACATTTATGTGGCCATTGTTATTTCAGCAGCAGCTGATGTTACAGGAACATATCATAGTCGTCACAGGTTATCAGATTAAACATTAACAATGCTGGAATATACTCTTAATTGTTTGGCTGGTGTATATAAATATATCAAGGAAAAATATATGCCCCAGAACCACCCAAATCTCAAGTCACCATTTCCTCTTGCAGAGGCCGTGTACCTGGACTTTTTCCATATTAAATACTGAATCCAACCAGTCTCCAGGGCCAGAAGCTCCCCACTTACCTGCAGCAGTGCTGCCCAAATACAACACCCAGCAACCTTATTCAGCACTCAAAACAATAACCTCGACCACTTTAGCAACAATGATTACCACCCTTAGTAATGACAGTGTGATACCAACCGCAGCTACCAAATCATCACCTCCAAGGTCAACAAAAGCAGCTACCTCCAACCGCAAACGTATCATCTAAGAACTGCATCATTAAGTGTGCAGTTGCAGTACCTCTCATTCACCTCTCATACTACGAACAAAGGCGTTGTTTGTTCTTGTTTTCCTTTCCTTCTTAATCAAGATTCATCCATTCGAAGCAAAATTTCCATTTTCCCTGTGGACAATGGCCGTTATCCCCATACGAACGACAGGCGACCTTTCTTCTCTGAGGAGGATATCAAGGCCTTTTAAGCTCACTTAAAAAGACGTTCCGCTCAAAAACTCCGGCGGTGTCCACGGATAAACACCAAGGAGAGCGTGTTGACAGATCTCAGTAACCGAAGTGCTTGCATATGTATCTATCTTTAAATTTCTTACTCGTACAGATATCGTATGCTTGCTGGCTAACACTTTACCTTTAGCTCAAGACAAAGTAAACGTATTTTCCTCCAAAAACGAAAAATCATTACCCAAAGTTGAGGGAATATTCGTCCAAGGTTGACTGGAAAAAGGACGCGCAGGCAACTACGGAGGAAGCAGCCCGGGCCGTCGCCTCAACATCTACACGACTAGGCTACTTGAATCCACCCGTGATCTAGCTAAACCATGAAGCCTATTATTCGCTCGTTGCCTCATCAACTACTAAGCTAGGCTGCTGCATGTGTATGCATGTTGTTAAGTCTAATGGGTCATTAAGCCACAATCCGTACCATATGTCAAGCATACATCAACCTGTTTCACGAGCGCCGTTGTTATCTGGTCACTGGCAGTCAGTCGCCTGCATGTCTGCCACACTCTCCACACGCGAGCCGCAAGCCACCACCGCTTTCCCTTTACCTTCCTCCCTTTGTTATGTTCGTCCTCCTCCCGCTTCCAAGGAGAATTCAAGCGTTCTGCTGGAACTATTATCAATATTGAGGATTTGTATGGTACCAGATCCCATAATTCCAAGAACATCGTCTGGTTAACATATAGTATTGCATCCAATTACCTGTAAGCCCACTAATACCAAGCTATTATTGGTAATGAAACTACATTATTGACAATATGCTGCTGGTGTATTGTGCCTGACGTTGGAAGGCTAAGAGCAAGGGCTGGAGTGTGTCAGACGCTAGGAGTAGAACGGGAAAGGCAAGCGGTTGAGTTTTAAGGGCAAGGGTTTGGGCGCCAAAGGCTGCAGGTGAAGTCTTTGCAATATTTCTGCAAATCAGAATTAAAATTTGTCCTTTAAAAAGCTACAGTTTCCTGCATTCAAGTGGAACTGCACACAAACTATGAGTGGCAGTCCCGAATAAATATAAAAGTAGCGCTCTCGGAAAAATCCCTCCATTAGGACGTCATCTTAAATTCTTCAGCAGAATCAACTTGAACGGCCACATCCAGAGGTTGCCCTCAGGAGGGATTCAGCTTGGTGACCAAGAGGTCATTCGAGGTCACCTAAATTGTACGCACCTTCAAGGAGAGTTAACCACATGCATTACTGGAGGGTTTCTTGGCGGGTTGATAACCTCGACCCGTATACCTACGTCCCTATACAATCAACCTGCCCTACTGAGAGAGCGTCCGCTTTTGCAAACTTAAGTCTTCGATCCATTCCAACAGTTTGTGTAAACAGTTCACGGTGTTACGACGGCTTCCTACGCTAAAACACGCTTCTGGGTTTCAGTTATTTCTTGAAGAAAACCACTTCAACTTTAACATGCTGCGTACCTGGTGCTAAACCCATACAATATCACTTTTGCTCCACACCGGCTCACAGTTGTGACACGATAACTCGCACCAGTTCCAATATGACCCAAATACTGCAGGGACGAAGCAGTTTCTCTCAGCGCTCTCAACGATCGTCACGACTGGCGGCAACTGCAGTTGAAGCATTAGCGTATTAAGGGAAACCCTTGGGGGCGAAGGGGAGTGTCCAGGTCCCCAGGACCCGATAGTTTTATGGGGGGCCCTAAAATTGATAATATAAGACTTACCCTTAACTTATCCCCAGGGCCTAATAGCATGAGTGGAAAGGGTTTAAAATGAGAATAATCCAACTTTCCTCAGGTAAACCCCAGGGCCAGACAGCTTAGGAGGAAGGTCCTAAATAGTGAGAGGAGACCCAGAATGAT
This sequence comes from Panulirus ornatus, assembly GCF_036320965.1. Taxonomy (NCBI): domain Eukaryota; kingdom Metazoa; phylum Arthropoda; class Malacostraca; order Decapoda; family Palinuridae; genus Panulirus; species Panulirus ornatus. Next base: position 52,737,989 of record NC_092232.1, read on the forward strand.
TTTATTCATCACAAAACCTGACAGTTCAGGGATGGGGAACCCATGAAAATAAAAATACAAAATTCAAGGTTTTTTTTTTCTAATGATTTTATGGTTATCCTGGAACTACCAGAAATTTGCAAATGTGTAAATAAATTTTCTATTGAAATATGAACTGTACAAATATGTGGTGTCATTAAACTTTTCATTTCAATATCTGCTATGGGAGGGGGGGTGTGGAATATTTTGATCCAAGGGCTTCAGTAATTAAATGTGTTTATCATCGTATTAAAGCAATTTATACAAATTCAATCAACTGTACAGATTCATTTAAAGATTTTCTTATTCTTTCAAGAAATGCTAAAAATTCATCACTCCCTTAAAGTATAAACACCCACCAACTTACAAACACAAATCATCATTCGTTTCAACTGTTTGCCTATGAAAGCAAACTACAATTTTACCTTTTTCTGAGCACCACAAAATATGGGTCGCTGCCAAAAACTTACAGAATTCGATCACTTCGTGTCTGTAAATTTCGGTGTTGGATACACCATAGTCCCACCTGGAATGTTGCCAGATGTCGCCATTAATGAGAGGGGTTACTGCTCCAGTCGCCACGGATGGGTGGCTCGAGGTCATTTCGTTCTCCAAGACGTTACTGCCTCGCAATATGATATTCTTAAGAGCTGCTATCTAAACTTAACTATCAAATAACCCAAACAATACCGTGTTTTCATTTACCGCAGACTGTACTTCTGGTACAATACGAGTTCTTTAATGAACATACATATACATATATTAGGGTTCCTTCTAATGTAACTGGCAACTGGCAACGGGAGCCACACAGCTGTCATCCTAACAGTCCACACACACACACACACACACACACCTGTCAATGAGCGTAAACGCCCAAATGCTCTCTCTCTCTCTCTCTCTCTCTCTCTCTCTCTCTCTCTCTCTCTCTCTCTCTCTCTCTCTCACACACACTGACACACGAGTGGTATGCGTACTCTCCGGCCACACTTCACCATACCTAGTGCCGGTATGAGTGGATCTAGAGCATGATATCGTTAACTTCACTCTCTCTCTCTCTCTCTCTCTCTCTCTCTCTCTCTCTCTCTCTCTCTCTCTCTCTCTCTCTCTCTCTCTCTAATCGAGCTATAACACTTCGTGGGGGTAAAAAGTTCTATGCAAATGTACAAAAGGATTCCCAGCTTACCGTGTGAAAAGGAAAAAAAAAACAAACACTGTTGGAATGGATTGATCTTGGGCAAACAAGAGCAGCCCTCGCTTTTACCGGCGCCCAAGAGTTAAAAAGATTAAACAATGATACTTCTACGATGAGGGTAATGCAGGCAACACTAGGAAGGGGCCATTACCGCCCACCACAGTCATCTCGTGGGGCAAGTAATGTGGCAGAGTTGACAACACTCGACCCCGACTGGAGTGTTCCTCCTCCTCCTCCTCTTCCTCCCGCTGCTCTTGAAGGCTGCTGGCGACTGAGGCTGCTCCTCCCGGTGCACCACAGGCCAAACGCTTGACTCTCTTGTGAAGCTCGATGCTCTTGCTACCTCAAGCACACTCGTTCAGCTGACCCAGCAGAGCTCGGGATGTATCCTGGGGTCTTTCACGAGCAGCAGCTTAATCATGAAATCTTAGAGGAAAACAACCTTCTGCGTGTGACTTGAAGCTATAGAGATAATACTTGGAACAAATTCGTATCGAAGCGAGAAGAACGGATGGACTAAGCTCTCTAGCGGGTGAGCGAAGCTCTCTAGATGATCCGATCACCATGTGCCTCGCTGACAAGTGACCCTTAGAGGGCCGGCAGCCACCTCTCCTCATCTGTTGATACTAGAGGACCTGGTTCCCCGAGGGCTTACCTGGCGGTGGTGGATCTCGGAGGGCAGGTTCCTCACCCGGCCGCTGACCAGCTAACACAGTGTCGGTTCTTGCCAGTGTCAGTGTACTGAGCAAGACCACCACAGCAGAAGGCGAGGGAGGGGCTGCGGGCACCAGCCAGGCCACGGGTCGGAGAGCACCTCCAAGCTTGAAGGAGGAGGCTGAAGGCGACTCAACGGGGCAGATGTTATGGCGCACTGAGTAGCAATCTCTCACTCATAATGGGACGCTTTATGGTCTCTCGTCTGGCTAGTTTGATATTAAACCCGGAGTGAAATGTTGTTATGGAAATGTTAGAGGTGCAGACTCTACAGTTATGGAGGTGCAGGCCATAACAGCCAGCTGTTCTCGCTCGCCACAACACACACACATAACTTGTCTTGTGAGGCCGGGTTGCTGGAGTTTTCGCCGGCTCAACTTTTACTGCACACGGGTGCGGGGTTTGCCAATAACTCTAGTACCCCCCCATAGCTAACACCATCAATCATGCAATATACCGTTTAAGACTATGGGGTCAGACCATGTAAGACTGTCTTTACTTTCTTATCAAAAGCGAGAGAATTTATAAATAAACATGGGTGAACGTTTTAACTCCTCTGACTACCGTCCTGTTGCTTTGACATCTACACATTTCCAAAGCCTTGGAATCCCTCCTTCACTCCCAAACCTTCGGTCATCTTAAGTCTCACAGTCCTCTCTCATCACCAGTATGGCTTCCTTACGGCGAAGTCCATTACGGATATTCTCTCATATCTCACAAATGTCTGGTCATCATCCCTGTAAGATTTTGGGGAATCCTATGTAGTTGCCCTTGACATATGAAAAGCTTTTGACAGGGTGTAGCATCGGCATCTCATCCCTAAGATCTCCTCTTTTGGCTTCCCTCCCTCACTTTGCTCCTTCATATCTAGCTTCCTCTCTGGCCGATCTATCTCCGTGGTTGTTGATGGACCAGCTCGTACTCCTTTCTCCACCAACAGCGGGGTCCCTCAAGGTTCCTGTCCTGGCCCCTACACCTGTTCTTCTTTTATGAACGATTTCCTTTCTTCCGCAAATAACTAAATGTACTAATACGCTGAAGACTCAACAATTCATTCTACCACATCCTTCAATTTTGTTTCTTCACAAACTCGATCTGCATCTCATCTAGACAAAACTTCCATGATAAATTCAGACTTTATATATATATATATATATATATATATATATATATATATATATATATATATATATATATATATATATATATATAATGCCCTCCGACAACACGATTCGCACCTTTACCCCCGCTTGTGTGGTTCGTTCACCCAGCTCCCACACAAGTGAAAAGGTTTGAATACTGCTGTTGAAGAGGCTTCGTCTGCTAGCACCTTCTGATGGCTGTGGACCTTTGGCTACCCTGGAATCAGCCAGAAATGTGAAAGTCATGTCCAAGAAGAAGAAAAACGTGCCCTAGGAAAAATCCGGACCCTGTCACCATAACGGAAAGAAATGATTTCCTTTTGCAATTTCTTCAGCCGTTTTTTTTCCCAGTTTTTTTTTTTTCATCGAATCTGTCACCAAAAGGAGCCGTTAGGAGCCCTAAATACGCCCACAAAACTTCGACTCAACTGGCTCATCCATACAGCTAATGGGAACCGGACATATCAAGACACAGAAACTATTATATATATATATATATATATATATATATATATATATATATATATATATATATATATATATATATATAGAATTAGCGGATGAGAAAGCCTAAAACTAATACATCGGACGCTCCAAACACCCAGTCGGGAGTGGCGGACCAGAGGTTGGGCGCTTAAGCCCTGCAAACCTATGAACAGAACGTTATTCCAGGTGTAACCCAAAGACGACGAGGAATCGCTTGATCCTCCTGGAAGCAGGTCCCTGGAAAGTGGGGCGTGTACGAGTTGTTTAAACACCGCCGTCCGTGCTCTTAGGAGGAGCCGGGGCTCAAGTAAATATTTGAAATATATGGGATATGAATATGAAGAGCTCAGTTCCAAGGACACGGGTGAATCTTGTATGGGTGTTCCGTTTGAAATGGGCGGTCGGGTGGTGGTAGTGGTGATGGTGTGATAAGAGGCCCGGAAACTGGATAGCCACCAGTGGGATAACGGGCCCGGAAACTGGAAAGCCGCCACTGGGATAACGGGCCTGGAAACTGGAATGGTAGTGGAGCCTATGACCTCTCTCTCTCGAGCCCTGTCTGGAAGGGTATGATACGACGATCATAATTCTCCCCAAGTCTGAAGGGCTAAACCTACCTAGGTCCTCAAGTTCGAATGTGGACACGTATAACTAACAGTATTTTGCTACGCTATACAGTTTCTCCGGGATCTCCCCCCGTGGCATCTCGACCAAGCGTCCCTGGTGGTGAGGGATTGGACTAGCAGGCTATTCGTCACTAGAACCTGGCTGGTCTACTCCATCATACAGGAAACTGTCCAGCTCCTCCTTGTCAAGTTCAATCTTTCCATGGCGTTCCGTTCATCTGGCTTTAAAAGGCTGAAGAAGAGCGGCCCGTGCCACTGATGCTAACTTCCATAATGTCAGCTAAAGTGTCTTATTTCGGCTGAGGATTACACATAAAGGTACTTCAATAATCCGGAATGCTTGGGGCCTTAAGGATTCTTTATTATTTTCCGGATTTGAGAATGTCGTGCCCAATACGATAAGAGTATTTCTCCTGTCCAACTTGGATAACTCACGAAGACGAACTGTGTATTTCTCGTAACCCCGGCTACGTTACCTGCACGGTAATATATTTCCCGTTGTCCTGGGCTAGGTATATGGCTAAGGGAAGGTGGATGAAAGTATAGAGCGAAGAGTGGGCACAATATATCAACACACGAGGGTAACAGGTGGGTCCTGGGATTCAAAGGATCCTCCTCGTTCCGTCCCAAAAAGCTCTCGTCTGGGTAACCACACTAACATTATAATGACGAGTGAGGACATATCACACCGAGAACATAACGTACACCGTACACAGGTTACTTTCTGCAAAGCTCTCATCTCCACAGCTCGATCTGAGCCCAGTAGCGACTACAACAATCGGTCCGCTTACACCAGGACGACCTGATCGTCCAGCACCTCTAGCTCAGCAGTGAGACACACATCAGCAGTTTCCAGTCTTGGATTTTTACACAGTCTTTTTCTTACCGTAAACAGAGCACCTCTTGATTTCGGTTGTGAGATAATACAGAAACCTCCTTGCTTGTCATGCCAAAAATAGATCTACTCTTGACAGCAAATTGGACACCATGTTCTTCCAGGATTTTCCATGTGTAAATTACGATATCTCTAGCGTCTGCGCTTCAGAATACAACTTTAGTACTTTCAGCTATTTTCAGTAATCTGGACTTCCAATAGCCCCAATGCGGGAAGTGAAACAGCTGCACACGTTTTCTAACTCCGCAATTTGGTCCACTGTGAAAAACACTGTCAGTATGCAACAGTATTCCAGCTGGAAGAATATAAGCATCTCGAAGAAGGTCGTCATTGTTTTTACTCTCGTCTTGAAAGTTCGTAAAGTCCAGCCCACCAACTTTAATATTTCAAAGAGGCAAGTGTAGTCTCTCTTGTTCGCTGAAGGTTATACCCAATGACTGTTATATTTCTTTCTAGTATCTCCCCTGGTGATGTGGTCATTACACGAAAGTGCACTTGGGTACTTATCGTGTTTCATTTCCCCGGGGAGAAAAAGGAATATACATATATACATACATATATATATATATATATATATATATATATATATATATATATATATATATATATATATATATATATGGGGGGGTGGGTTGGGCCATTCTTCGTCTGTTTCCTTGCGCTACCTCGCAAACGCGGGAGACAGCGACAAAGCAAAAAAAAAAATATATATATATATATATATATATATATATATATATATATATATATATATATATATATATATATATATATATTAAGGTGTTCAACGAAGGATGATGATGTTTGTTGACGTCCATCATCCTACGCTAGACTATAATTCTTCACTTGACCCATAACATTGTATATGAGACTCGATCTCCGCTGAAGAGCAGGTTATTTCCATTGTGCCACTAGTGGATAACCTGGTTGAAGTCTACTTGCAATTTCTCGTTGTGTCTTTGCAACAACCATTTCCTGGAGTTTTCTTTAATACGTTCACCAGCTTCTTGTCCATCATGTCTACTTCCCCTCTTCACAGACACTGGGGTCAACAATATCATGGAGTTAACATTTACCAATATTACTTTGTCCTCGAGTTACGTATTGCGAATAAAGAGCAAACAATACGTGAAACTACGATTTCGCAATGAAGCATACTTTTATCATACTTTTTTTCATTGTTTAGTGAATGTAGGAGAGACAAGTCAAGAACTGGGCCAGGCTGAGGAGGGGGTGTGGGTCAAGGGTTGCCAGGTGCAGGTGGCGAATGGCCCTCACCTGAGCCGCCACGCCCCTCCCACCTGCCACACACCCCACATTGCTTAACACAGGTCCTGAGATGACAGGATTCCAGGCACCACTCTGTCATCCATACGACGGGAGAAGTACGAGGCGTCCGTCAAGCCACACGTCCTGGAGAAACCACAGGAAGTATATACTCTTGAGGATACCTTAAGTGGCCTCTTTCACTGGAAACTACAATCGTCCACACCTTAACCATCAGAGTCCGTTAAGCGTCCCCTCCACCCGACCGACACGTACCAGTCAAACGGTCCGTCCTGCAGGACACAAGCCTTCCATGACGAGGATCCCTGGAGGTTCCTCAACTAATCCTCCAGCCACAGCCACATTCCTCCCCTGGAAACGTTCGTAAACTATCCATTCCAGCCACAGCCAACATCCTTCCCTGGAAACGTTCGTAAACTATCCATTCCAGCCATACTATCATTCTTCCCTGGAAACGTTCGTAAACTATCCATTCCAGCCGTACCACCATTCTTCCCTGGAAACTTCTGTGTATAATCCACTCCAGCAAGAGCCACCATCCTTCCTTGGAGCGTACCTACGCCCTCCTCGCATGAATTAAAGGGCACTTAAGTTGCCTATATTCATACCGTTCTCGTTATCCCATTACCAACCCACCTCCCCCACTCGCCACTACCATACATCACCATTACACTCCTTCATATACTACAGAAAACGGTGAATCTTGACTATATTAGTACTTGTACCCACTACATATACAATACTAAGTGCCTCACGAACATACAATAAACAGGTTCCCTCCCAACCTCCCGTGCAGGGAGCAGCCTTCCCAAGGGGGGGCCACCCCTTCCTCCCTAGTGGGGAGCAGCTTGCCCTAGGGTTTCCCTAACTCCCTAACGGGAAAGGGCCTGCCCTGGGGCCTAAAATCTTTCTCACCAACAGAGGAAAAACGCCACACATTTCTAGAGTCATTTCCCAGTTAATTTCCTCCTGAGGCGTGGGCTCCGGATGGCGTGGACGGGTCGCAGGTGGCAGAAGGGGCTCCTCTATGTCCCACACACACGCACTCCTGGGCCATCCACCTGACGCCGACCTGCGAGGCTCCTTCGCCTGGGAACAGCTACCTGCTCCACGCAGCTGCTCCTTTGATTAGTCAGACCGTGAGAGGCCGAGGTAGAGGCCCGCACGCCTACGTAACTTAGGCTGTCTGGCTGACCCATCATCTGTAAAGTTCCCTAAATGTTCGAGTGGTTGATCCAAGACGTTCCAGAAAGTGAGTGCTTGTGCTTGGGAGTATCTTTGGGGCCTGGATGGTCACGATGCATCCTTTTAACTGTTCTTCCAGCGCCTTGTTTACTGTCTACTTACACATCCACTCGAAGGAAGATTATCAGAACCCTTGTATGCACCTTTTACACATATACGAGAGCAGCTGTAAGAGGAGAGGGGGGCTAGCTTATCCTATACTACATACGGCAGTAGTGGGTGTACTACTACAATCTGTGAGATCACAGCATCACTTGATACCCACACTTCCAGGGCGTGACGCTGGGGAAGACTAAGCACCCACCTCCGTCAGGCACCGCAGAGATATAAGGGCAAAGGGCGGGGGAATACACTAGTGACGAAGGAAATGATAAAGGCACCAGAGGCGGCAGGAAACACATAGTTTAACGCCATGGATGAGTAGAAAGCATGATGATACCTTTGTTGAATTACAGTGTGGAGTTAAATTACCAGTCGGTTACAATCATATGCCAGAGCGGGGAGCTAAAAAGGAGGGACAGGTGTTATCTCCCCTGCTTCACACCCCCCGTCCACCTTCCGGCTTCCGGATCCTCACCCCGGACTTGTCACTAGGCCGGAGGGCTTCATCACAACAAGTAATTACAACCTGCCCCTACGGCGCAGGCAAGCTAGGCCTATCTACTCCCCCAGTTTTATTTCCCCTCCCCACCCTTCCAGCCAGTCCTAAGGGAGCAACATGACACGCTGAGGGACAAGTGGGGAGATGGGGGGGGGGGGGAGGAGAGGAGAACCACCTCTCCGGCACAGTCGAAATGACTTCCCTCTGACTACCTTACGAGGGGCCCCTCCCCACTACCATATGCACCACAGCTTTCAACACCAACCCCACCTGTTACGACGACCCCTGCACCACAACCTCCCGTTACCGACGCCATACAACGACGGAACGACCCAGACACCACCATGTGACAGTGCGGATCTGCAAACGTCAGGGGAGATCACGACAACGAAGACAGTAACGGAGGCATGTCTGAACACGAGAGGGCCTTGAGCTACGGCAGCAAAAAAAAACAACACGCTAACCAAGATCTGGAGAACGTTATCTCTGTAACCTGGTCCTCGAGGAAGATAGGAAGAGATAAGGGACGAAACCTCCGAAACCCGATAAGAGGGAAGGCACTGTGGCTGACCTCAAGACTCTGCACACACACACACACACACACACACACACACACACACACACTATCCTACGACTATCCTTTGCCTCCATCCTAACTACAGGGCGAGTCACGACCCGTCCCTCTCTAGAGATAGTTCTAATCCTCACAATGGCGTAGCAACTATCTGCGAAGCCCCATTGCTGTCCTATAGCATTACGGCCAGACAGATCGTGTGAGCCAATGCCCTGGGCTGTCCTCTCGCGTCATGGCCATACAGAGTGCGTGGGCCAAAGCGATATTAATTCACCAGCTGGGAGGCGAGGGGGCCAAACTGCACACCCCATTACGGTAGGAAGATGACCCTAACTACTATATGTACTGGAGGCAAGACGAGCTTCACTCTCAGCTGTCAATATGGACGAATCTTTCAGCGTTTCTCTACCATGACGCCAGGGATGTTCACCGCCCGGGTAATCAGCAGTGACATCAGATACGTCTGATGGTCTTGCCGGCTTTATATAGAGAGCTGATGTCGGCTACTCCTCTACTCCAGACTCCACAGAAGTCGATCGATTTAATTACCAATCACCGATGTCAATAAGAGGCTCCCGTCACTGAGTTTAATCACATCAAATCACCAAAGAGAGTCTTTGTTTATACACGAATTATATACATGATGAATTTGTATCTAACCGAACCTGCTTTTTTAACTGTATTCCTAGCGCAGCAAACATAAAAAAGCGGCTGTAAAAATTCATTTCGTTGTATATTCTGGCGGGGAGATCCACAGTGATGAAGCCAGAGAGGTATAATCCGCTGAAATATGTAGACATTTTTGTTCGGAGCAACGGCGGCGGGCTGGGGGTGACAGCCCGGGAGATATTTTTCACATCCTCCCGTGTGGACGAGGCAACCTTCTAAAACCTAACCAAACGTACCGAACTGGGTCATCTCATCTTTTGCGAAAATAATTCTAAACATAATCTCACTCAAAGCAACCTCCTGTGCCTCACTGGGGTGATATGAGTAAATTTCTTATTTCCTGTGTTGGCTTCGGAGGTCTGCTACCTCCACTGCTCTGACAGAATTCAAGCTGCTGAGTTGGGTCGCTGGTCGACCAGGCTGGTAGAGGCAGCGGACCGTAGGCTCACGCAACCATCGCAGCTTAGTCTAGTACACTTTGTAACGACTTATTCAGGGCCTTCATATATCTCTCAGTAGTTCATTATATTTACCTTTTCTAAAGTCTGTGAATCCGTCCTCAATCTCCCATATCCTCAAGCATCTTGATTCTCACAGTCTACTGTCTGATCACTAGCATGGCTTCCGTATGGCAAGATACGCTGGTGGTATTCTTTCCTATCTTACTAATGTCTGGTCATCATCCATGAAAGATTTGGGGAAATCCTATGTAGTTGCCCTTGATATATCAGAAGCCATTGACAGGGTGTGGTATCGGGGTCTCTTCTCTAAGCTGCCCTCTTTTGGCTGTCAGCATCTCGAGGGTGGGCCGTTTTGATAAATGTATCCTTCCATACACACTTCGAAGCTTTGGAACTCTCTACCCTCTTATGGCTTTCCAATTAACTGAGACTTGGCCCTTTTTGAAATACAGATTTTTCACTTCCTGTAAAATTCTTGAATACTTTTCACTGTCTCTTCCTTTTCCTTCTCATTAGCCTTTCTGTATTTCCACTAAGGCCCGGCCTTGATATGGACAGGAGCATCCAACGCATAAACAAACAAACAAACAACCAAAAACTGAGGCCTCTGGTGGGCTTGTCGCTCCTACTGGTGATGGGGCTCGGCAGAGGGCCTTGTGGGGCTGTAAGGCCTCGGGTGGGGGTGTCGTCTCCATTGGCGATGAGGGCTTGGTAGAGGGCGTGGGGCTTATGAGGCCGTGGCCCTAAGGGGACAACACCCTCCACACTATACAGGAGGGCGGTGCAACGCCAGCCTCCCTCCCTCCCTCAGGAGCTCTCCTTCATTAGCCTCTGATAAACATTTACGTAAGCGTGGGATTTACGTCAGCCCTTTATGAGGCCAGCAAATCCCTCTTACCAGCCCGATATTACAACCACCTTACATACGAGTCGCTACAGTCGCCGTAACTCCACCCGAGCCAGCTACTGCCAGGCCAGCCTCGGGGCCAAGATCTGGCCTGTAGCACGTCTCGGGCAGAGAGAGAGAGAGAGAGAGAGAGAGAGAGAGAGAGAGAGAGAGAGAGAGAGAGAGAGAGAGAGAGAAGGAGGTGGGAAGGAAGGAATCAGGGAGGGAGCTGAGCCTACCTGATACCTCTAAAACCTTTAAGCTGAAAATTGGGAGACAAGTGACAATCAGTTACACCCAAGGGGATCCTACCCAAGACTTGAGGAAGTACAAGGGACAAACACATCTTCCGAGGCTGCTGCGAGGAGGAGGGGGGGAGGGGGGGTTCCAGAGCCTGGCAAGAATACGCTCATGGAGGATCGTCCAACATGGAACAACATGGATTAGAAAGAAATCTTAAAATCACCTCACGTAACTACGGAGGTAAAGGGTGTTGTACCGTCAGCCAGTCATGTGGGTCACAGAGGGTGGTGGGTGAAGGCCAACACAGATCCTACAGATAACTGCTCCACGCTCCGGCATTGCCTCACCCCTGATCCCTAAATTTCATCCCGGCCCCTTCTGAACGTACCCAGACCATCCAGGCTTATCGCGTGATCAATCACACTATTGTTTCTCGCATTCAGTATGAATTCCAGGCTCCCGGTGTATTTACAGCAGCCCCAGGAGAGCCGGGGCCTCGCCAACCTTTCCTCGGCTGCCTCCCGCCTAATCCATCTTGTCGGGCAACGGTGAAAGGATCTCTCGCGTCCTTGGTGAATACCTTTAAGACCTTCCTAGGGAGGGCCACAAGGACATGGTGCCCCCGCAGATGATATTTGTCTTTTGATGCGAGATGCAAACACCTGACATCTACAACTACCACTACAAGGATTCCACCAGACACCTGCGCTTGAGCACAAACTGTTCCTAATTCCAGAAAGGCAAGTCACGCAGAGCCAATGTCACTTATTCAGTATCTAAATCCACTTATGTTCAGCGACGGACTCGGACCTCATAAAAGAAACCTGATAATTCCGATAGAATTATTCCTACTGAATTATTCTCGACTTCTGCAGGATATGTAGTGTCCTGCATTACAAATGTGCAACGTTCCTCAATCCGACAGGGCACCACAAAGCCACACCTTACCCACTGTGGTATGAAAGAGGCCAGGGGCCACCATAGACCCCGCCACACCCACCGTGGTATGAAAGAAGCCAGGGCCCACCATAGACGCCGCCTCACCCACCCACAGACAGAGATCGGGACGGTAACTCAACACTAAGTGATTGAGACTGATGGCACAGTCTTCCAGATATCTGTGGATCACGTCTGGTAACGTGAACCTCGACAGGACGGAAGGACGTGTTCCTGCGCCGTCCCGTCCCCCTCTACCATACACCCACTGGGGCCACACTCTGCCCTTCCCTCTCTTCCCTATCCCACAAACCCACTAGGACGACAAGCACACCTTCCTCCTCTCTCCCTTCCCTGTCCTACACACCCACTGGGACGACAACTACACCCTTCTTTCTCCTTTCCCTGTCCCACACACCCACTTGGACAACAACCACACCCTCCTCTCTCCCTTCCCTGTTCTACACACCCACTTGGACAACAACCACACCCTCCTCTCTCCCTTCCCTGTTCTACACACCCACTGGGACAACAACCACATCCTCCTCCCTCCCTTCCCGTCCAAAACACCCACTGGAGCGGACCACAAGGCTTCCCTCTCCCTGCTCCACTTTCGAAATAGGGGCAACAACAATCTGTCCCCCTCGACTGAGGACATTTGTCTGATTGCGGACTCTTATTTGACAGGTGTCCGCCGCCGGAGGCCCCCCCAGCGGACAAAGGATTCGCCAAACATCCAATCACGCAGCCTTGTGGCCTCTCTGCAGGTCTGCCGTTTCTTTCAGCTTCGTCCACGACGCCTCTGGAGTGGAATGACGACTGGCTAATCTGACGACATCCTTCCCCGCAAACATACCTTATCTACAAGTCTAAAAACCTACCATAACCAACACTGATCCTTTTCATACCACTACCATTCTCTCATGATCCTCACCTCACAACTCCTCCTCCTCCCCCTCCTCCACTCCAACACGTCAGTGGCCCCTCAAGCCACACACTTATCATCATTGAGTATATTATTCCCGAAGTGCCCCTGGCCAGAAATCCACCAAATACAACAGTCCGAACCTTAACTCCTTCTTACTCAGGGTTCGTTCGTACCGTCGTGCTCAATGGTCTTATGCCGTTCGTGCTCAATGGTCTTATAACGTTCGTGTTCAAGGGTCGTTAACCGTCGTATTGAAGGGTCGTGGACCATTTGTACTCAAGGGTCGTGAACCGTTCATGTTCAAGGGTCGTAAACCGTCGTGCTCAAGGGTCCTGAACCGCTCGTACTCATGAGTCGTAATCCGTTCGTGATCGAGAGTCGTAAACCGTCGTGCTCAAGGAGCGAAGTTCGTCCTTAGAGGATCGCGAACCGTTCGTGCTCAAGGGTCGTTAAACACAAGTGATCTGGAGGTCAAGACTTTACTACGCGTCCCCCAGCAGTCGTGTCAAGACGAACGAGTCTAACCCACGTCGCTAACAAGACGCCCCTCGTAAATGGACCCGGAATGAGATACTTCATGAAGCGGATTATTTTTTATTATTTTTTTTTCAAAAAGCGCTGAGGAGAATCCTGGCTCCTCCGCCGCGACCCAAAGGGAGTGACAGGAGTGAAAAATTCCACGTGAGGAAGCTTCGTAAATTTCAAGACGAGAGGAGGGAAGCTTGGACAAGCGTTGCTGTCCTGTGAACGCCACCACGGAACAGTATGGAACGGAGGGAAGCTTGGACAAGCGTTGCTGTCCCTGGAACGCCACCATGGAACACTGTGGAACGGAGGGAAGCTTGGACAAGCGTTGCTGTCTGTGGAACGCCACCACGGAACACTACGGAACGGAGGGAAGCTTGGACAAGCGTTGCTGTCTGTGGAACGCCACCATGGAACACTACGGAACGGAGGGAAGCTTGGACAAGCGTTGCTGTCCCTGGAACGCCACCATGGAACACTACGGAACGGAGGGAAGCTTGGACAAGCGTTGCTGTCTGTGGAACGCCACCACGGAACACTACGGAACGGAGGGAAGCTTGGACAAGCGTTGCTGTCTGTGGAACGCCACCATGGAACACTAAGGAACGGAGGGAAGCTTGGACAAGCGTTGCTGTCCCTGGAACGCCACCATGGAACACTACGGAACGGAGGGAAGCTTGGACAAGCGTTGCTGTCTGTGGAACGCCACCACGGAACACTACGGAACGGAGGGAAGCTTGGACAAGCGTTGCTGTCCCTGGAACGCCACCACGGAACACTACGGAACGGAGGGAAGCTTGGACAAGCGTTGCTGTCCCTGGAACGCCACCACGGAACACTACGGAACGGAGGGAAGCTTGGACAAGCGTTGCTGTCTGTGGAACGCCACCACGGAACACTGTGGATCGGAGGGAAGCTTGGACAAGCGTTGCTGTCTGTGGAACGCCACCATGGAACACTACGGAACGGAGGGAAGCTTGGACAAGCGTTGCTGTCTGTGGAACGCCACCATGGAACACTACGGAACGGAGGGAAGCTTGGACAAGCGTTGCTGTCTGTGGAACGCCACCATGGAACACTACGGAACGGAGGGAAGCTTGGACAAGCGTTGCTGTCTGTGGAACGCCACCATGGAACACTACGGAACGGAGGGAAGCTTGGACAAGCTTTGCTGTCCCTGGAACGCCACCACGGAACACTGTGGAACGGAGGGAAGCTTGGACAAGCTTTGCTGTCTGTGGAACGCCACCATGGAACACTATGGAACGGAGGGAAGCTTGGACAAGCTTTGCTGTCTGTGGAACGCCACCATGGAACACTGTGGAACGGAGGGAAGCTTGGACAAGCGTTGCTGTCTGTGGAACGCCACCACGGAACACTACGGAACGGAGGGAAGCTTGGACAAGCTTTGCTGTCCCTGGAACACCACCACGGAACACTACGGAACGGAGGGAAGCTTGGACAAGCTTTGCTGTCCCTGGAACGCCACCACGGAACACTACGGAGCAGAGGGTCAGTCATTCAACGTATCTCTGGGGAAAGGCGCGTACCACAGAAGAGATGAGTAGCAATATAAGGCAGGTCTGTGGGAACCCATGAGCACGACAGGACGACCGCTGAGCTCGACAAGACGATCACTGAGCTGGACAAGACTGCCAATGAGACGACAAGACGACCAATGAAACGAGAAGACGACCAATGAGACAAGACGATCAATGTGACGACAAGACGATCAATGAAACGACAAGACGATCAATGAAACGACAAGACGATCAATGAGACAAGACGATCAATGAGACGACAAGACGATCAATGAGACGACAAGACGACCAATGACACAACACGACGACCCTTGAGCACGACAGCACGACCCTGCAGCACGCTAGCACGACCCTTGGGTACGATGGAGGGGAGATCCGGGTCAAGCGTCAGGCAAATCATTTAAAAACGGTCGTACCATCGTACTTAAGGGTCGTTCCTTCGTTTACCAGGGCCTGCCTGAATAAACATAAAAATATATATACATCATAAAACATAATTTTGTCAAAACTAGTTCATTCAATTTAATGTTTCCAGACATTGGACAATGGCAGTTAATTACACTGTCATTAAATGCAACCATGAGTATACATTTATTTTCCTTTGTCTTTGATACTTCAACATAAACACACACACACACACACACACACACACACACACACACACAAAAGACTTCACATCAGCAACACCAGACTGAACTGTCCCTCAAAGGCGATACAATTTGTGTTTCGGAAACGCACCCGTAAACACTTACGTCAAAGACGAAAGAAAAACAGTATTTCTTACAGTGATGAAATAGTGTGTGACGCCGAAGTGAGCGACTGGCGGAGGGCAAGTGGTTTTTTTTTTTCTTTTACCTTACCTTACACTCGTAAATGATCAGCGAAGTGTGCTGGGTAAGCCCTGATGTTCCTCCGTGTAAACAGATCAACAAAACGTCCACCAACCTTCGTGGTGTAGAGGTCACATACAGCTCCTGACCGTGACGTATTCACGGGCCGAGCCCATACGTTCGAATCCTGGTTGCGGCAGTCGGTCCACAGTCAATCCAGCTGTTCATCCCAACCTCTTGGGGTTCGTTGATAAACTGAGCACCTGGATTAGGCTACTGTATAAGTATATCATGTCCAAATAGACACTTTTTTTTTTCTCGGACTTGATTATTCTGTCATCGATTCTATATCCCCGCAACAACCAAGTGATACCAAACCACCAGCGTTTACATACTGCATAATACGTCACTGGGTAATTCATGTGTACACCACCACCGACTCTGTTACAATCCCGCCGTAATTGGAACTGACAGACTCGGGGCCCCAAAGGACCCCAGGATTTATCTAGTTCCGATCTTAACGCAATACATTTCCTCGACAGCCCCAGTCGCGTCGGACAGTTACGACACACTCCTGCTGTCGCACTGACGTACAAGCACGAAAAGGTCAGTACTCTGGCCTGAGGCAAAGTACACCTCGAGTAGTTAATACGTTTCAACTGGCAGTTCTGCAATTAACGACCCCACACCCCTCCTCACGGAGCTTTAATCACCTTCATTACCCTTAGCGAAGAACTTGAGAATAAGGTCGATCATAACTTCCTATCAACTCACCGTGAGCTCTTGGAAAGAGTTTATATCAACGCCGAGTCAACTTGGGAGACGTCAGCTGGGGTGAGTGCGCGCCAGGAGGGGAAGGACGCCGGGGAAATGGTCGCGAGCGATACAAAGACATGGTTCACACCAAAGGTGATCGTCTCTGCTGCCATCTACCACCTCCGCTCACCACGAGAAGAACGGCCGTAGCAATTAAAAAAAAAAAAAAAGCGATAGACTCGCGGAATCACCACCGGATCATCAAATGGCTGTTACAGAAGCGTTTCTTTCGGCCGACAGACAGACAGACAGACTGACACACACAGACACACACACACACGTAGGTCTAGCCCACTTGCTACTCCACCACGGCCACCCTCCCTCCGTCTCCTAGCCATCAAGAGAAGCGTGTTACGCGGACCCCCATCCTCAAAACGGAGGCGCCTGGGGACCCATCCTCCCTCCTGGCATTATCATCATAAAAGAGATTACTGAATTATCTCGACACTAAATAAGACCCAACTTTTCTTCTTTCTTTTTTTTTTGAGTTATGCTATCCGCCTCTGCCACGGCAACGTCATCTCCCAGGCCCGAGGGAGACGAATCCGTAAGAGCGTACTCTGCCTCCTCTGATGTTACTGTCAATGTTCCACAACTGATGGAGGGACGGACGGGACCAATACTGATGGAACGATTCCCGTGATCACTAATTAACATGTAAATCACAAGACGGTGGGGGGGAATAATGAACTGGGAGTGCGACATGACGTCTTGAAGGCGTATCCTGAGGGGAGGAGGAGGAAGAAGTGTGTGTGTGTGTGTGTGGGCTGATGGCTCCTCCGCCCACCGTACGTAAGCGAGAGTGGAGAACATTACAAAACTAGGTCTTCGTCAAGCCTTGCCTAGGAGAGACAGAGAGAGAGAGAAAAAAAGCAGTGCTGCAAAGAGGAAGGAGGAAGAATGAATGCCGTGTCCTTCTGTGAACAGAAACTATGCCAAGATACGTTAGGGTACAGACAAGCATCATTTAACGGAGGGGAGAAGTAACAGGTAAGTGGGAAATCATTGCAGACAACATTAAACGATCACTGTTGGCTGGATAGAGTACATCTTTAAGACAAGACGTGACGACATTCTTCAAAGCACTTTATGCTCTTTAAGGGAGAAATTCTGTTGTCGGTAAAACATCAGCTATCAAGGTGGGTGAAAAACAAGTAATTAATTGCAAATATATTTCAAAAGTCCACACTGATTGCTGCACAACAGTAGAACTACTGGAAACGATTGAAATACTGCAGCCTGTGGTGCGCAGTGCGGAGTTCATCATAATCTGCACATCCTGGAACATATGATCCTCAACCTACCCTTACAAAGATCACTCCTACTCAATAAGAGACACGGACGTCTAAAACATTACCACGACAACCAGAATGTGTCATATGCGACAACACTCAGGGCCCAAATCATGCCACTCTCTGCCTCACCTAACAGTACCCGCCTATGAGTACCACTGTCAGAGGACAGCGTCGTTGAAGACCCTTCCAACCTGAAGACGCCCACTTTAACCTACTCCTGCTTGGAGACGCGGGAGCCTCAGTCGTGGCATATACACACATGACAACACTTCATCTAACACAAACCCACCCAAACCACACCTTCAACTAACCCACCCAATCCACACAACCAGAAAAAGAGAAACATACACAGGTTGAAGGAAACAAGACTGGACAGCACTCACGCAGTTGCTTACTTACGAGTTCAAGCTCCAGAACTTCATCTTGGATGAATTCCCACCCGTAGACGAGCTCTTCCACCTCTCAACCCTCAACCATTAGGCCAGCAAGCAGCACATACGGCGCTACAGGGACACGGAGAGAAACATAACCCAAACTCCTCCTCACTTGTCGGAGACCTTATACAACAAGAGAAACAACGCTATAAGACAAAACAAGAAAGAAAAGAACGCTCATCACTGAGGAAGGCGATTAAATTAATCTAAATTCTAAAGATGCTCCACCATTTACTTAATCACCGGAAAGCAAAAGGGGATTAAAAACGATAGAGCCAACGGCAACCAACTCCTGAGCCCACCCTGATCACCTGGAAGGCTGGGCTCCTGAGATCAGCCTGGTTCCAGGAAATAAAGGCTTCTGAGGGCACCTGATCACCTGGAAGGCCGAGCTTCTAAGATCAGCCTGGTTCCTGGAAGTAAAGGCTTCTGAGGGCAGCCTGATTACCTGGAAGACCGGGCTGCTGTGATAAGCCTGGTTCCATGAAGTAAAGGCTTCTGATGGCAGCCTGATCACCTGGAAGACTAGGTTTCTGAGATCAGCCTGGTTCCTGGAAGCAAAGGCTTCTGAGGGCAGCCTGATTACCTAGAAGACCGGGTTTCTGAGATCAGCCTGGTTCCTGGAAACAAAGGCTTCTGGGGCAGCCTGATCCCCTAGAAGACCGGGTTTCTGAGATCAGCCTGGTTCCTGGAAGGCTGGACACCTGAGGCCAGCTTGATCTCTGGGAGGCCAAGTACGTCTGGATCTAGCTTGAACCTCTGGAATGCCAAGCTCCTGAAACCAGCCTTGAATGATCGGGCTCCTAAGACCAGCCGGGTCCCAGGAAGGAACTCAGCAACCCCTGCCAGGTAACCTTTCCACAAGTCACATGTGTGTCGAGTGGTGCCTCCGCACCTCATTCCAGGAACGTAAAGTTACTGAAGGAGTTTTGTACTTACGGCTCTGGGCGGCTGTGACAGAAGGTCCACAACACACTCACCTGCAAAGAAACAAGTACAGTTATAATGAGGCCACTGAGATTACACACACACACACACACACACACACACACACACACACACACACACACACACACACACACACACACACATTCGTCGACAAGTCCTAAAGGGAGGATGAACAGAAGGGCTGGATGAGGGTCGACGTCCTTCTGCAGCCCAGGATTAAAACTTGGCTGGGTTAGATGGCCTATAGGTGATTCATGGTTAGCAACGATAACTCCTGCACCACAGGAACTCCATAAAATATATCAATTACACAGAAAATAATGAGTAAGAATATCATTACTTCAGATAAACCCGATTCAACTGGACTCAATGTTTAAAAGTGTTGGTTCCTGATGGTGTAGGAGCGGGTATTGGCTGTCAGGGTCTACACTGGATACACAAGCGTCCTTGAGGTCCAATTAACAGGTCACCTTCCTCAACCCCGTAAGCAAGCTGATAAGACCTAGTAACCGGTTACCATCCTTATCCTAGTACACAACCCGCCAGACACAGTAACCAGCTAATTTCCTTATAAAGTACACAAAGCCATGTGAGGCAAAGTAACCACTTACCTTCCTTACTTCGTACACAAAGCTTTGTGAGGCTAAGTAACCAGTTACCCTTACCTCTTTACACAAGGCCTTGTGAGGCACAGTAACTAGATACTCTTACCCCTGTACAGAGGTCCCTGTAACCAGTTACCCTTACCCCTGTACACAAGGCCTTGTGAGGTACAGTAACCAGTTACCCTACTCCCGTAAGGAACAGTAACCAAACACCTTTACCCCGTACACAATATCCTGTAACGCACAGTAACCAGTTACCCTCCTTACCTCCGTACACGACCAGAGAGTAACCAGTTACCTTCCGTAGTGGCCAGTCCACTCACAACACCCACCAACAACTTTCACAATTCCCCCCCACCAAAGTCCTAAACAAACTTAAATAACCTTCCAAGTAATTATGGCTCCGCGAGTTTTACAGAGCAGACTCTGCTTCACGTTTTCTTTCTTTTTTTTTTTTTACCCCCCCGGCCTAGATCCATTCGCCAGGGGAAACTTTATTACGCGAGCTAACACCCCCCCCCCCCCCCCCCAACAAACTGGCCCTCAATCAACCTGTTCCTAGTCGCTAATGCCTACCTCAGTTACAACGCTCTCTCTCTCTCTCTCTCTCTCTCTCTCTCTCTCTCTCTCTCTCTCTCTCTCTCTCTCTCTCTCTCTCATTCCATAAAGCAATTTACACATGCACGGGACACGAGGCAGTTTACACACCCCCCCAGACCGGCTGGCTGTTCCATTACGCGACGAAGGTATTGCACTCAATTATTTTCTCGCGTCTAAAACAATCTCCTCCCATTACGCCGTGCCAAATGTGGATGGTATTACTGCAGCGGAAGCTCAAAGGGGCTCCTGTGGCTGATGGCGACCTGGCTGCAGGGCGAAGAAAGGAAGGAAGGAAGGAAGGAAGGAAGGAAGGAAGGAAGAAGGGAGGGAGGAGGGATGGGAGGCGAGAGAGGGAGGAAGGAATAGGAAACTGGATCAACTTCAAACCCAAAAGGATCATCTGTCTCCTACGCTCTTCCTTCACATAATCAGGGATGTCCTTCTTGATCGCTGTATTCCTCCGCATGTTTTACGTCTCCTCTACATCCTCCTTTCTTCCTATAGACGTCTTAGCCTTCCTTTGTCGACAGACGTCTTTGCCTTCCTTTGTCGATAGACGTCTTAGCCTTCCTTCGTCGATAGACGTCTTAGCCTTCCTTCGTCGATAGACGTCTTAGCCTTCCTTCGTCGATAGAAGTCTTAGCCTTCCTTCGTCGATAGAAGTCTTAGCCTTCTTTCGTCGATAGACGTCTTAGCCTTCCTTCGTCGATAGACGTCTTAGCCTTCATTCGTCGATAGACGTCTTAGCCTACTCGATTTTACATCTCGTCTAAAGTGCGTCTAGAAACTCAGATTTGGTTAGATTTCCCAGATATGACATAGCGCCATGAAGTTCGATACCTGTATAACCCAATTTCTCTTGTTTCTCTCTGAAAAATCCATTCCTAGCAGTCTTCCTAGCTGACTGAACCAATAAGGCCTTTAGAACGACGCACATTTACCCACACGACAATTCCCCTTCGACTGGCAAGGTGATGTACAATCACAACCACATCTCCAACCCCACCTCCCAAGCAACAACAACAAGGAGAGGCGAAATCAGGGTAAATCCCATGCTTATGACTGACATCAATACACATCACTACTGACATCAACCTCCCTCCACCCCCCCCCCCCCCTCCTACGTCACTATCAATGCTTTCTAACTCCACAATAGACCTTGTGCGTCAGGTTGATACCCCGGCAGTGATAGACAACCAACCAAACCCCCTATCTCAACCCCAGGCCATGGCAACCCCCCCCCCACCCCCCAGGGGCCATCTGCAGCATCCTTCATAAACAAGACATCCAGGACAGACGTCAGCAGACGACAACATGTGTAACGGAGGTCCAATCCCTCAGGAGTTGCCCAGCGCTGACAAAACTCTCCCTTCCCTCGTTGTCAAGGGCTTCTCCTCCTCCTCCTCCTCCCCATTCACACCTGACACCAGAACGATACAAATGTACTGGTGCATTATTAAGGCGAGCGTCGTCCACCTGACGAAGAGGAAAAGGAGAAACAGGGGAACAAAACCTGAGCCACTATGAAGAACACACCCCATCACCAAGACTCACAAGCTTTGTTCTTTCGCCTCAACGTCTGATACGTTGCGAGTGTCGTGAGGCGGATGGAGAGAGAGAGAGAGAGAGAGAGAGAGAGAGAGAGAGAGAGAGAGAGAGAGAGAGAGAGAGAGAGAGAGAGAGAGAGAGAGAGAGGCAAATCTGTGCAAGTGAGGCAGAGAAATCTTCGAAAAAAACAAAATCAAACCTGCCACAGATGACGGAGGAGGACGCACACATTTATGTTTTCGGCTGCGGTGAGCGAGTCGATCGGTCCTGAAGCGAGAAGTTCTCCCTGTGGCGAGTGACAGGTCTCGACGATCTCTCTGGCATAAGGGAGCCACCAGACAATGTCTTTCGCAAACGCGCCCGCCCACACTCGACACGGGGGAGGCACAAGACCCCTTTTGACTTAAAATGTTACTCAACTCTCCCCGTATTCTTCTGAATACTAAGATACCATTTCTCACAAAGTCCGCCAGAAGAAAGGAAGTCAAATGATTTATTTATACCTTGAGATTTCCACTCTACCCCTGAGGCCGTCCCTTAAACTGCCGTAGTTTCTACATGATCCGCTCTCCCCAGCGGAACAGATGTGACCCTCGTTTTTCTGAGGCTCTCTCCGTAAGACATAGAGGCCCCATACTCAGACAAGGCCTCTCCTGGGGGTCCGTCAGAAAGACAGCCTTTTAGACGAGGCATTATTCAGCACGGTGAGACGGGCCAGATAATGGCTATCACTTACTGCCGCAGTCTGCAACATCTGCCGCAGCCTCCTTATAGCGTGTAGGGCCGCCGCATCCACCCTGCCGCCCTGGACACCATAACACTAGGTTGCGGCTGCTTCCTTTATGTCCCCCTCCGAAGCCACGGTTTGGAGGGGTCGCTCACAATGTACAACAGCAACCAAGAAGTGGGTCCGCAGCCTGCCGTAGAGTCTACACTGCAGATCCGCAGCTTCGAGACCGCGGCTTCGTACCCAGGTGTAGGTCCGCATCCTACTGCACTCAGAACGCTGCTGGGTACCCTGGCGGAGCATCCACAGTGGGCGCGGGTCCGTCCGTCACCAGCAACCAGGAGCCTCCCTACTGCCCCTCAGCAAGCAGGAGCCTCCCTACTGCCCCTCAGCAAGCAGGAGCCTCCCTACTGCCCCTCAGCAAGCAGGAGCCTCCCTACTGCCCCTCAGCAAGCAGGAGCCTCCCTACTTTTCCTCAGCAAGCAGGAACCTTCCTAATGCCCCTCAGCAAGCAGGAGTCTCCCTATTGCCATTTAATAAGGAGCCTCTCTACTGCCCCTCAACAAGCAGGAGCTTCCCTACTTTCCTTCAATAAGCAGGAGTCTCCCTACTGCCCCTCAGCAAGCAGGAGCCTCCCTACTTCCCCTTACCAGTCTTCAGGTAGCTCGCTAATAACACCCATCCCCGGGCGGCAGACCCTCGTCCCTAACTCACTTCATTACCTGGACACAAAATGAAACAGGAAGTATATAAACTGGGTTGGCCAGCCTCACCCCACCCACCCTCCCCCAAGGTTACCCAATAATACCCCCCCTCAGGTTAGCCAACACTACCTCCTCCCCCACAAGCCATCCCTCAGGACAGCCAGCGTTCTCCCCTCTTCCTTTCCAGGCCGGCCCTCAACTGTGACTGAAGCGGCTAACGAGCCAGACGGATGGACTGTCATCGACTTGTTTACCCACCATGTTTTGTGTACACGAGTACAAAGCCGAGCCTCCAGTGCAGCAGAATGTCAGCCAGGCGCAAACTGAAGCAAGTTGTGGTGGCGAGGTGTGGCTTGCATCAAGGCACGAGTGGGAACTATACAGGTAAAAATCCCCAGCTCTCAATCACAAAAGTTTTTGAATTACGATTCCCCTCATGGCAACCTACAGCCAGGAGACTAGATAAGGTCACTTGCTGGCTTCTATATAGTGACTGGAAGGCAGGTCGACCAACACTATAAGATCAGTACCTTACCATAATAAGGTTGGAAACTAGCGTGTAAAATCCAATTCCCTAACTCAACCCATTTGACAAGTAAACTGGTACGTGAGTTTCCTTTGTCGTACAAGGTCCTACCCTCGGAACAAGGACGAGTAACTGGTCCTATCCTTAAGGTATTCAGTACCAGGTCAAGTAATATCAGGTCAGAAGTCATAACCAATACCAGGTCCCAATGGACCAGTACCATTAAGTGATCCCATCCCACAAGGATAAGGTCAATTAGTGTCTGGTCCCAGTCGTACTGTATCTGTACCAGATACCATCCCACGAGACAAGTTCATTATCAAGGTGATTCCATTAATCATTATCATCATCTGTCTCGATCATTATCACCAAGACAATCATCCACATAGTTACATAAACAATCCCTTAGGTAAAGTTAGAAGAATTTAACTTAATCCTTAAATTTGTCTGATGCAACAAAAAATCGTTTGTATAACAAACAAATTATAGTGGAACAGAACCACAGGATGAATGAAGTGTCCGGATTTTTATCATATTAATCGTACACATCTCAGATTAACAAGTTCTCGTAATTGTTCAGGTACAAAAAGTTTCCGACACTGGCAAAACTGCGTTAATGAAGACGTGGGCGTCTAGTTCCCAGTAATATATTCATGGTCAAAATTGCAACGCTTCGAAAGTGTGTGTGTGTGTGTGTGTGTGTGTGTGTGTGTGTGTGTGTGTGTGTGTGTGGCTCAGTGTAGGGTTAAGGGTGTTGGTTCTTTGAAGAGAGACTTCTCTGTAGCCAGCCCTGTCCACGGCCATATAACGACCCACCCTCCTCGATATAAAAAAAAAAAACCCACTTCGGAACAGGTCGAGAACTACCCTCCCTAACGCCACCGACCAACCAAGGAACAGGTCGAGGACCACCTCTCCCCGCCAACGTACTTACACCAATGTATCAAGTTCTTCACCCGAGTGTCTGGCATTACCTGGCGTCCTTCTTTTTCAACGTTGTTCTCTTCCGTCTTTCCCACCGTCCGGAGACTCTTGTGGTGCCGGCCGCCCGTCCGTCCGTTTCCCCTCCCACTCAACTCTCGCTCCGCCACACACCCAGGACCTGGGCCAAGTAACAGGTGGTATATAAATCCCACCACCGCCGCCGAGGCCCTGGGCCGGATGGGGCAGGAGGCCCCCATCCTGCATGTGATAACGCCCGTGATAAAGCCAGATATCCTTCACTCTCCGCCAATCCTAAGATCCCAGTGACAAGAAGGCCTCTCCCCTCCCTCCTCCTCCTCCTCGCTCTGCTCTCCTGCTGCGCCTGCTGGGTGATGGTGAAGCTGTTTGTACTGAGGTTCCTCTTCCTGCTGGCGGTAGTGCTGCCCCTGCCGCTGCTCTCACTATCGTCCCTCCTACTTCCTGCTGACAAAACACTCGAAGCAGAGGATGTCGAGAGGCAAACTACTTCTCAAGGAAGCCTCGCGTAGAAACTTAAAACGACCTTAATGTGAAGTGACAGCCTCTCCCTCTCTGTGACTCTCGTCCCACGTCGCTTGGGAGACACATGGAGACGTCTCGCTTAGGCCCATATCACCCTATAGAGTCTCGCAAAGCCATCCTTGAGCTGTCTCGCCTGGAATCAAGCGAACATCTAAACATCAACGGCGTTTGGAATGATGCGAGTTCATGCGGTAATACGCATACGGTGACACTGTTACCGCGGGACATAGCGCAGGCAGTTGACACGGGGGTAAGGCGGAGGAGGCGACGCGAGAAGAAATGAGGTAGAATAATCTTCGCCAGCTAACCCTCCCTCCCTCCCTCACTCACTCCCGCCAGCCATTCCTTAAAGTAAATAGTCTCTCGCATGCAACTCAGGACGGCGTTTTCTAATTTGCATTTTCCACCGGTGTTCCCGGCGTAGAACTGGTAATTCCTCGGGGTCTGCTTCATCCTGTCACTTTTACAGTGGAAAGCCTAACGGAGGAGGAGGAGGAGGACGACGAAGGGGATGAGAGGAGGAGGAGGAGGAGGAGGAGGAGGAGGACGAAGGGGATGAGAGGAGGAGGAGGACGAAGGGGATGAGAGGAGGAGGAGGACGAAGGGGATGAGAGGAGGAGGAGGACGAAGGGGATGAGAGGAGGAGGAGGACGAAGGGGATGAGAGGAGGAGGAGGAGGAGGAGGAGGACGAAGGGGATGAGAGGAGGAGGAGGAAGAGCCTCCTCACCAGGGACTCGAAGCATAAACAGGTTAACACATTTCCCAGCACACGCTTGCCATAAAACTCATATCGTCTCGACGCAGGTTGTGCTTGCCAGGCAACCGCTGGGACGCGCCCACAAGCCTCCGGCAAAACATTCTCACCTGCGCCATCTTCCGAGGTGTGTCTGAGGCCATGTATCACTTCTCGGGGGCTGTGATCTCCGCCAGACTATTGCTATTCACGGTCCGTGAAACGGAACATCGAGGGTGAGGTATCGGGTACAAATGGCGTTCGAGAGAAATGTGCCTCTCAGGGAAGGTCCCAAGCGGACGCTTCGCCACACTCCTGGCGTTTGCTCACAGCGGTGAGGGACCCCGGAGTCGGCTGGTAGGGGAAGTACTCACACTGATAGCTTCAGGTGCTCTGATGCGACTCCCGGCTTTACCGTGTGGCGCAGACCACGTCCTCGCCAACACTGGTAGAGCAGGTGGTTCAGTAGACCACGTCTTCGCCAACACTGGTCTCTAGAGCAGGTGGTTCTGTAGACCACGTCCTCGCCAACACTGGGAGAGCAGGTGGTTCAGTAGACCACGTCTTCGCCAACACTGGTCTCTAGAGCAGGTGGTTCTGTAGACCACGTCCTCGCCAACACTGGGAGAGCAGGTGGTTCAGTAGAC
The DNA here is from genome assembly GCF_036320965.1 of Panulirus ornatus. Classification (NCBI taxonomy): domain Eukaryota; kingdom Metazoa; phylum Arthropoda; class Malacostraca; order Decapoda; family Palinuridae; genus Panulirus; species Panulirus ornatus. The sequence goes on from NC_092232.1 coordinate 52,764,857, forward strand.
CACGTCTTCGCCAACACTGGTCTCTAGAGCAGGTGGTTCTGTAGACCACGTCCTCGCCAACACTGGCAGACCAACTGGTTCAGCAGACCACAACCTCACCAACACTGGCAGACCAGCTGGTACAGCAGAGCCCTCACCAACACCGGCAGACCAGCTGGCTGCTGTCATACAAGAATCTTGTCATATTCTCGGAAGTTACGAGATAGGCAAGTACCTGGCAGGCTTTAAACTTGTCTCTTTTATGAGGTTCAAATTTCCACACACGTCTTTTTTTTTTTCGAAAACAAAAGAAATTTACATATGAATGATAACGATACAAACAAATATTGTAAAACTACAAATACCGTGATTCATGTGTCACTTAGATATACAAAATAGTCCTAAACGTTTCTTATCTTAACAATGGAAAAGAAAAACAAACTGTATCCTGTCTCAACAAAACAAACTGTATATCATCTCTACAAAACAAACTATATATTGTCTCAACAAAAAATCATGGCAGTTCCTTATTCGACATTAAAAAGATTCGAACTCTTTCACATTTCAAAATACTGGGCAGCCACTAACTACAGAGTTAAATATCTCAATACGATCTTTTTTTGCACGCTACTGACACATCTACCGTTCCCCCTGCTTATGTACTTCCAGTGTGAAGGAAGTGTGTGTGTGTGTGTGTGTGTGTGTGTGTGTGTGTGTGTGTGTGTGTGTGGAGAGCGTGGCGAGGCTGCGCGGGCAAGTGGTTGTGTTGAGGGCTGATCGCCGCCTCTACTGGGAGGGAGCCCAAGGGTAATCAAGCGCTATTGCCTCCCTTCACCACCGCCAGCACAATAACAATGCTGGACTGAAGCACACAAGCGAAATATTTACTACTCCGACACACCACCATTCGAAAGCTCAGTGGAGAGAGAGAGAGAGAGGGGGACAGGCTCCTCCTTGCGTGCCGACTCCAGCCCGACCGAGAACTTGCCGACCAAAGACCCCACCATACACACCCGCCCATCTACACCTAAACCCACCCCATTCCTCACCTCATCCAACCAGCAGATCCTACCTTCTCCAGCGATCCTGCCAACATGATCGTCGACCACATCACCCACCCACACGCCACACACCTGATGACCCCACCCTCACCCACACCAACCACAGCTCGCCTCCGGCTTCGAACACGTTCGTTTCAAGGACTCGCACATCTTTAACCCCTAAACGATCCAGGCTACCACACTGCGCCTCTGATGACCCACGACTTTACTCATCACCTTTTCTCATACCAACAGACGGTAACGACTTACTACAACGTAGACCCCTAACATTTAACGATGGTCTGGGAGCACACTGGGACCTTATCGTATACCCTACGATGGTTTCTGAGGTCTTCTACCCCAACAGCTCGTTTTCAGACCTTACCTAACCTTACTATACTTTACGATGGTTTCTAAGGTCTTTTTACCCCCAACAATTCGTTCTGAAACCCAGCTGCCACAGTGTTCCATGGCTCAATCCGTTTGCTACAGGCTGCGGCCAACCAGGCAACGTAAACAACATAACCTAGCCAGCCTAGTGGATTTTCCATATACCTGTCCTGGCTGCGAAGGACGATGGTCATATTCTGGGGGAATGAGCCTGGCATCCTAATTTCTTCTAGGTTTATTCTACGCAATCTGGCACGTCTTACTTTAGCATACACATATATATATGAATAAGCCTGCGACTGTTTTCTTTGTGTTTATTCTTTACACCTCCCGTGTCTATCATTAAAACATACTAGATTGAGGGCAAGCAGTTCATATTCTCTTTAGTTCAGTATTTTCTCCAAATGGGAGAGTGACAAAGCCACGCAAACCCCGACCACACACCTTATAACCCGTCCATCCGACATTCACAAGACTATCGACAATCTATCCTCTGTCCTATTCATCCACTCGACATTACCCTGCACACCACGTCTACTACACCAGCCCTTCCTCTCTACGAGATACCTAACACCTGCCCATCCTCTCAACACTCTACATCCAGACACCCCATCTTATTATCGCTCATCCAGCCTAATGTAATTCCGACATCTACTCCGATGCAAATGTCTTTCTCCCACACCAAAGCTCTCTCTCACTCTCCCTCCCTCCCACTCTCCTCCATCCACCTCACCCCACCCACCACACACACACACACATACACAACAAAGGCCCCTGCTGAACAACACAACAGACTGGCTCCGACCTGATAACAGAATCTGAAAAAACTTTTCCAAGGAGTCTCAAAAAAAAGAAAAAAAAAATGCATATCTACATCACATCAACTCTCCTCTCAGATGATGGTAAAGATTCCCGATTCAAATGTTACATTGGAGTTCTACACCGGAACTAAAGAGGATCTTGAAAAAAAAAAATATCTAAGTTTTTACATCCTAAAAGTGTTACTGAGATCTACAGAGCTGCTTCACCCCTGTCGAGAGAGAGAGAGAGAGAGAGAGAGAGAGAGAGAGAGAGAGAGAGAGAGAGAGAGAGAGAGAGAGAGAGAGAGAGAGAGAGAGAAATTCATCCTTGTATCATCCATTTACTAAGACACTATCGTAATTCTACGCTTGTATCGAGTCTTCCAACACCTCAGAATGATACACCTCATCTCTGTCATACCTGCACGGGAGCTCAGACAGTACATAAACCTAATGCTAATACTGAATCAACCTCACAACCTCCACATCTTACTCTGGGTCTAGCCTATGTTGTACAGCATTATTTACCACCCTGATCACTCACAGGATATTGGGAGGCCGACGTAGTCTACTGGCCTATGTACTGTACACGGTGTACTATATATATACGACCAAGTAAACTCTATAGCTTCAAATCCATTACTCCAAGAGCGACATCTGGGCGCCTCTGCAAGCAGAGGGAGGGAGTTGGTCCTCGGGAGTTCTCTTGTGTCGAGGACAGAGTTCCCTTCAGTTATCTTGTTACTAACATTAAAGTGGAGGTTAGAAATTCAGGTATCTTGTTACTAACATTAAGGTGGAGGTTAGAACTTCAGGTATCTTGTTACCAACATTAAGGTGGAGGTTAGAACTTCAGGTATCTTGTTACCAACATTAAGGTGGAGGTTAGAACTTCAGGTATCTTGTTACTAACATTAAGGTGGAGGTTAGAACTTCAGGTATCTTGTTACTAACATTAAGGTGGAGGTTAGAACTTCAGGTATCTTGTTACCAACATTAAGGTGGAGGTTAGAACTTCAGGTATCTTGTTACTAACATTAAGGTGGAGGTTAGAACTTCAGGTATCTTGTTACCAACATTAAGGTGGAGGTTAGAACTTCAGGTATCTTGTTACTAACATTAAGGTGGAGGTTAGAACTTCAGGTATCTTGTTACCAACATTAAGGTGGAGGTTAGAACTTCAGGTATCTTGTTACTAACATTAAGGTGGAGGTTAGAACTTCAGGTATCTTGTTACCAACATTAAGATGGAGGTTTAAGTCAACCCTCTCGTTCTCAGTGGTCGACCTAACCTAACCTAACCGAGGTCGAATCTCCAGAAGACGTGAAAGCATGCCCCAATCAAGGCCATCTCGAATGACAACAAAAAATAAGAGAAAAGAAGTATTTACGCCTCCTTAGTCTCACTTAACACTGGCAATATGCAGGTTATTCTCTCGGAATGATCTATAAATACCTTAGTCCACCACACTAATCTGTGAGTTTCTGATATCTGCCACCATCACAAACAGCCTCGAAGGGAGGGGACTCAATGGTCTGTTGCTATTTGAATCCCTTTGAATTCCTTTGTAATTAGGATCCGTAAGTTTCTGTGGACTAGACTAAAGGAAGAGAAGTTATAATAGATGAAGGAATGATAGAAAAAAAAAAGGAAGAGAATTCTACAGCTTGGCTGTTTGAGGGAATGAGTCGACACAACAGAAAATCTTTATGAAAACGACGCCATCAGATGGTCGGACAGCCGAAGTGACACGGCGAACTACCACCAAACATCACCATCGACTGCCATTGCACCTCCCTAATGGCCGCGGGGGGAAAAAGATATCTTAATACACAACTTTAAAAGGCTGCAACTCCGTGAGGGAGCTTGATGGACAAGAACACCGTTTTTAGATTAAGTGGAATATTCAGTACCCCCAAGAACCTCCTCCATCATTTATTTCCTTTTAAGCGAAACCCCCCACCTCCAAATTTTCCTTACCATTTCCTGTGTGTGTCTGGGAAAACTATGGTGCTCCACCACGGATAGGGAAAAATTTTTGCCCGGAGAAATATATGTCTGGTGGCAGGGAACGCTCTGGATTTGTTTGGTAGGTTTTTGCCATACTGGGGGGACGGCGATGGGACTGAAAGATTGGCAGAGGGAGATGGAAGAGGAGAGTGGACCATAAAGAAAAATGAGACAGGATAAGAAAACGAGAGGACGTGGTATGTGTGTGTGTGTGTGAGAGCGAGTGAGTGAGTTGGTAGGGGGCGAACGGATGGAAGGCAGACATAGTGAAGATGTGAGAGTAAAGATGAGATAATAAAGAAACAGGAATTAAAAAAAGATGTTATAGATAACTTTAGCTGCTTATGGGACGGGTGGCTGTGTGCTCTCTGTCTGCACACCTGGAACCGGAGGCTCTCCAGGGCCGTTCTGGTACGCAGGAGAGAGAGAGAGAGAGAGAGAGAGAGAGAGAGAGAGAGAGAGAGAGAGAGAGAGAGAGACGAGGAGAAAGACTGACACTCGTGTGTTTGTGTACGCATTTGCGTAACGAGCAAGTAAATGACAAATGAATATAAAAGAATCTATAAATATAAGCAAAATGCAACGCCTCAAGCGACGCAAAGGTGGACGCAGCCGCGTCATTCATGCTTCTTATCTCGGTGTGTGGCCGGGCTGCCAGCGTCCAACCCACCGCCTTCCCTCGCTCCTGCTGCTGCTACTGCTGTGAGTGGCTCTTGTGACCATCAGAGGTCAAGTCCTGGTCATGCACCACGTCCAATGATCCTTCATGCATCAATTCCTACGATCCTTCACGACACCACCTGATGATTACGATGAGCCTCAACGTCACAAATATTGAGTGTGTGACGGCTTCTTCTCTTTGCTCCTCTCAGAGCAGAAGGGTTGGGGAATTTCCTTTTGACTAAACGCCATGATTGCTGAACGAGGGTTTGCTTGCGGGCCTTTTTGTCTCTGGTTCCATGCGTGCCGTCAGCGAGGGCCGGATGGCACGGGTGGCGTGTCTTGTTCTCGATACATGATATCAGAGCCACAAAGACGTAGGGGGGAAGGAGGGAAGAGAGGTGGTGGAGCGGAAGGGGATGGAAGGCTGTGGGGTGGGGGAGGAGAAGGGAGATATCGAGTGGGGGAGAGGAAGGAGAAGGGGGGTTGTGTTTGGGGGAGATGAAGAAAGGCTGTGGGTTGGGGGGGAGAGGCTAGCACCGTTCTTAAGGGGACCCGGATTCCAACAACAGAGGTCACACTCACAAACCACACTCACAAACCTCTCTCATGAGGATAGAACATGAGGAGGATGGGAGACACATATGAGTGGGACGGGAGATTGGAGGGATAGACAGACACGCTGAGACAGACATGAGAGACTATGGAATATGAAGATCAAACAGAGAATATAAATAGTGTAGACGAGACAAGGAGAGACTGAGAGGAGGCTGGAAGTGACGCGAGATGAGAGAGACATGGAAAAGGAGCAATGTTATACAAGTGGAAGGGGAAGCTGGAGGAGAGAAAAAAAAAAGGGACTTTGATTGTCGGTAGAAAGAAATGGAAATGAGAGGAAGAGGAAATTATGCGCTACAAGTAAATCACCCTAGTTCCCTCTCTAACCCACCCATGACCAGGGCAGTCAAGGAGAGAGCGTAGCCTTACAACCCTGTTATACAAACTGACATCAAACAAACCTGGCGTGTACACCGAAACCCAAGTAACGCCTGCCACACAAATATGATTTACCGTGCCTCCGCCTCATTCTTTTCCACAGCCGGCCTATGGAACTCTGTGCCTTCTACAGGGAGTCTATAGGACTCTACGTCTTCCATAGACAGACAGTCCATAGAACTCTACATCTTCCACAGAAAGTCTTTGGAACACTTTACCTTCCATAGTCATCCTGTGGAACTCTCTCTCTCTCTCTCTCTCTCTCTCTCTCTCTCTCTCACCTTTCCCCGTCTATGCCCCCCCCCCCCCCGAGTCAACCAACAGTCTTGTGTCGCTGCAACAGACAGGTCTATCTTCGTATGATGAAAGAATGGCACAGTGTAACATTCTCTCATTCAGCAGCCCGACCTCCACGCGGGTAACAGACCAGCAGAATCCTTGACAGCGAGTTAAAAGCGGAGATTAATGCTCCCCCCCCCACACACCCCAACATTCTCAAAGAAAAAGATGATTAATACACACACACACACACACACACACACACACACACACACACACTTTCCCTCCAAACACTTCAATTGTAATCATACAAGAGACGGTGCCCCACGAGTGCAAAACTCACTCTTCAGGATGGGGAGCAGTGCACACGAAAAAAGCTTTTCTAAGGCAAAAAATCTTAAAATCAATACTCCCTAGTCTTAATCTTATGGCCAACAAACACCCGATAAATGATAATCAAAAAAAAGGAAAACATTAAATTTTTTTTTTCTTGAACCAGGAATTTAGATTTTAAATATTCCCTTTTAAAAGTCACATGTTCATTTCCGTTTTCTAATTAGATACATAGAGCAAACACTTCTTCATTTGCATAGACAAGTTACGTCAGGCAATGAGACACAATCACTCTCTTTAACTCTACACTCTCCTCAATAGCCGAGTGGGTCAATTCCTTAATTTCCAAATAGCATTTCGAACATAACAGACCTGAATATACACGAATTTCCTGCTGAACTTACGAATCATCACCATATGGTTGATGTCTGGGAGTCGGGGGGGGGGGAGGGAGGGAGGGAGGGAGGGTGTCTAATTTGCATACACACACATGCATAGTAATGAGTCTTGAGAGGGACCAGTTTAATTCTCAATGTAATATTGTTTTTTTTTTTCTTTTTTCTTAGCATTTCTGATATCTATGACGTATGTCATCTCCCAAGCCCAGCATCGTTTGCCAAGGAAGTTCCTGAAATTTTACAAAATATATGAAACTTATGTATATGGAAAATGAGAAACTCTCTCTCTCTCTCTCTCTCTCTCTCTCTCTCTCTCTCTCTCTCTCTCTCTCTCTCTCTCAACAACATAATGCTGCAGTCTCTAGCTTCACCGGGTTCGTCATCAAATGAAATTATCAAAATAATTTCAAAATAATCCAGATCCTGTTTTTTTCTTTCCCCCAATCGTAATTTCGTTACAATGGATTTCGAAGAAAAAAAAATGAAATTTCTTTTTTCACTCTCTCTTTTTACAAGACAAAGTGCGTCATATAAGGGCCATGAGTATACTACCCGCGTTATACCCGGATATACATACATATGCGCACTGCAGCTGTTTGGCTGTCTTGTCACACCAACGCATGTATACCCCAACGCATGTATACTCACATCAAGGTAAGTATACATGCGCCTTGGTACACCAACGCATGTATACTCACATCAAGGCAAGTATACATGCGCCTTGGTACATTAACGCATGTATACCTGAGCCTTCTTAAATCAAGGCAAGTTATATTGGTGCATTGGTACATCAACCTATGTATGCAAGACTTATTACATCAACGTATTATACATGAGTCTTATTACATCAACATATGTATACTTGTGCTTTGTTACGTCAATTTGTCTACACTAGAACCATGCAACATCAACATATGTAAACCTGAGCCTTGTAACACCAAAATATGTATACTACAACCTAACCATATCAACGTATGTATAACAGGGCCTTTCAACATCAATTTACATATACTGAAGCCTATTAACATCAACGTATGTACACTAGGGATTAGTAACATCAATCTATGCAGAGTCTTGTAGCAATAACGAATGTATACTAGGGTCTTGCGTAATCAATATATGGAAAATTACATCTTGCAACATCAACGTGTGTGTGTATATATATATATATATATATATATATATATATATATATATATATATATATATATATATATATATATATGTATTATCCCTGGGGATAGAGGAGAAAGAATACTTCCCACGTATTCCCTGCGTGTCGTAGAAGGCGACTAAAAGGGGAGGGAGCGGGGGGCTGGAAATCCTCCCCTCTTGTTTTTTTTTTTTTCATTTTCCAAAAGCAGGAACAGAGAAGGGGGCCAGGTGAGGATATTCCCTCAGAGGCCCAGTCCTCTGTTCTTAACGCTACCTTGCTAATGCGGGAAATGGCGAATAGTTTGAAAGAAAAAAGAAATATATATATATATATATATATATATATATATATATATATATATATATATATATATATATATACACACACACAGACACACACACTTGGGCCTTATAACATCAACGTATGTGACCGTGTAAGTGCGCGCGCGCGTGTGTGTGTGTGTGTGTGTGTGTGTGTGTGTGTGTGTGTGTGCCATGGGAGCATCAATAGCAGTGGGGATGGAGACAAAGTCATAATTAGTCATGGTAGGGCCAGTTGGATGGGCTACTCTCAGGAAATCACGTGTCCACCATTATGCAAATGTTGAAAATCATCAGTCCGGTAAATCACACGCGTTAAACTTTCCGAGGCGATAAATGGTTTTCGTTATCTTTATTTTTAAACTCTGGTACGTTGTGTTTCGGTCTTTTACTGACAGACAGCCATGAGAAGTGATGATGCGAGTTTCAGGTGTGGATGAAGGATTGTTAATCTCTCTCTCTCTCTCTCTCTCTCTCTCTCTCTCTCTCTCTCTCTCTCTCTCTCTCTCTCTCTCTCTCACCAGACGCAAAAGTATATGTACTTTCGACTGTGTCCTATGTCTCCTCCTCTTGTTCCCTTACTCACCTCATCTTCCTACCACGCATTCCCTCTTTGCACCTCACAAAAGAGGGGAAAAACCTCACTTCCTTTTTTTGGGGGGGTAAATCGCGATTCAATTACTGTCTGAAGTGTTTCGGGGGCTCCTCTCTAGCCCCTGTAACCGGGGATCTCTGTCATTAACTTTCCCCTAAGTTTCCATAGCATCAGGTATACTGTATCATGAGAAATCGCAGCTCAACACTTAAACTAGTTCACACACACACACACACACACACACACACACACACACACACACGACCGCGTCGCGTACTCAAAACTCACTCCCCCTAATCCACGTTAACACACAGACTGTAATCACAAATTAGTAATCACGTCACCAACCCATCTTCTATATGAAACAAACCGATCCGCTACCATCACTATCTCTGACTAAAGATGCCAAAGAAAATAAAGCAACTGGAAAGGTCATGGGAGACTAAAAGAAGAAAAAAAGAAAAATCTTCAATTGTTACCCATAACGAACACTATATATATATATATATATATATATATATAATGTTCGTCTATACGTGAGCTTATCATATAAGTTATTTACGTATGATAAAAGTATAAAGGGCCCATGTCATCAATGACAATATGCGGTCAAATGAGGCTTTAACAGTTTACAAAACACATTGAAGAGTTTTACTCTCGCAACAAACCAGTTGGCTCAGCGATGTTGATGCCATTCATATGCTACTGTGCCAATTTCATTACAAAATACCCACAGAACAAAAGTGTTGACTGGAAATATAAAGGTGGGTAAGCTGGCCCAACAATAATAACCTAGCCAACACAAGCGATCATATTCTTTGCCTATGTTTTCGCATCATTCAGCTTTCGAAGGTGAGATGACTGAAAATGGCCATGATCATAAAACACATTCACATACAAGGGCATTTAATGTCTTTAGAATAAAAAAAACCCATTTAATAACGTAACAGTTATGTACTAAAATCATTGCAGTCTCATATCTAGAAAAACATTTAATAACGTAACAGTTATGTACTAAAATCATTGCAGTCTCATATCCAGAAAAACGATACGACTACAAATCCGGATTCATCAATACCCCTACTACATATCCGGATTCATCAATACCTAGACTACAAATCCGGATTCATCAATACCCCGCCTCATTATCACTTACCACATCATGCGCCCGGCCGGGGCTTTTAGAAGACTAAGCAGGTCTCCTTGAATCCACCACAGCGTCCTTCATTTACGGCACTGGAGATCGTCTTGTTTATTGGCTGCCAAGGGTGTCATTGCCGTAGGCTTCATCCATCAGTTCTTAGATTAACTTTTATATAACTCCCCACTTCCTCCTCCTCCATTTCCACTTTCCCCTGCAATAATTTCCCACTTCCTCCTCCTCCATTTCCACTTTCCCCTGCAATAATTTCCCACTTCCTCCTCCTCCTCCTCCTCCATTTCTACTTTCCCCTGCAATAATTTCTATCTCTTTCTCCTCTCCCCCCCTCTCTCTCTCTCCCTTTCTTTCTTTCTTTCTTTCTTTCTTTCGTAAATTTAGAGTTTACCTCCCGCCCCAGATGCAGTTCATATCACAACGTGTGGCAGATTTACAGCCCTTGATGAGGTCTGGCGTGATTGGATAATGTAAAATATCGAGGCGCTTGTTTTGGGGGGTTCATTGTGGTTGGGGGCCCCCCCGCCACAGTGGACGACCGTCGTTGTCTTCGGTGAGATTTTCCACCTCGATAACAGAATTCACTGGAAGGCTTCCCCCCCCCCTCTCTCTCTCTCTCTCTCTCTCTCTCTCTCTCTCTCTCTCTCTCTCTCTCTCTCTCTCTCCGCCGGGCCAACCCGAGACAGACCCAAGACTCGAGCGCTCCACTCTCCTTCCTAACTTGGTCTCTGGAGGTCTTCTGCCCGCAGACCGCACAACGCACACCGTTCTCGGGCCGAGTCCAAGACGCTGAGTTGGAGGTCGTTGGTTGATTAAAGCTGTTCCAGGCCGTGATCTACAGGCCTATGTAACAGCCTGGATGGTCTGAGGAATGGTCCGTCTACCTCAATAAATACTTCTCTATGCCCCGGATATTGAAGGCGTCTTCTGCTTAATCACATATTTTGATTTCAATGACAACATTTTCCAGTCTTCAATGCCAAGAGAAAACAGAAGACTGTAGGCTTGAAACTATGCTTTCCAGGATTTTGCAAATGTAATTTCCGTCTGCGCTCCAGGGAGTAGAGCCTCAATTATTTCAGTCGTACTAAGGGGTTCGAATCCTCTTCAGCGTCAGTGAGGGCCGCGAGAGATCGGGTGCACACTTTCTAACTCGGGGGAAATTCGCCTACTCTGAAAGGTAATGTTAACACTCAGTAGTATTAGATTACTGAAAGTATTACTACCTTGACATGCACAAGCATTACGTTTTCTCTTTCCACTCAAGGATCCGTAAGGCCCAGCTGAACCATCTGTCTTAAAAACTCTCAAGTTTCTCTCCCAGTAAAGGTTTACTGAAGGAAGGGACACAATAACAGGAGAAAGGTTTCATCTAATTTGGTTTTCCAATTACGTCTCGATGCTGTCTACGTTCTGAAATTCAAATGAGCGCGTACTTTAATGCTCGACTTCTTGGAGGGGTTTGCAATTCCTCTGGAACCTCTAGCATTGGTCAAGTTTGGTCACAATAAGCCTATAACGTACATATATATACACGTTCATTATATAACCCCCAATTTTTTCTTTAGCTCTTTATATTACACGTATACTCGGGGACAAAAAAATTGGGGCTTGAAATGTGCAATAACTCTGTATGATGCTTCTTTTTTTTTTCCACAGAAAACCCTGGGGACAAACCATCAATCAACTGGCACAGTTTAGGAGGACCGCGATAAATATGACCCCACACCAAAGCTTTTCTTTATTCTTTTTTCTTCTTCTGCTGGACCGACTGGTTAGGTTCTCCCCGGCCACAATGACTCAGATTTACGAATCATTTTCACTAAAATACCTGAAGACTGCCCACCTGTCCTGAATCTTTTGAAGTGTCACTTCTCACACTTAGATGTTTCCCTCCCACAAAGCGCATGAAGATAGTGTCTCAGTAATCAGGGAGAAGGTCTGGCCTTATAGTCATCATTACCCTTGAGGCATGCGACCCTCTGCATATATAGTACTTTGCCAATGGAAGACCTGGTATATAAATCTCTGTCCTTTGGTTCCAAAGGTCCATAAAACAACTTCAATCACGGTTTAATTCCAATAACTGTCGCTCACAGCATCGATCAAGTCGTCCCACGGTTCCTCGAAAATGACGCCGTTCAGTGGTGATAAATTTCAACACCTCAGCGAGATAGAAACACGAGAGAGATGCGCGCAAGACCTAAGAGTGATGGTGTCTGACGACCCCGCCTTGTGGAGAGCACAACAAAGAATCTGTCGAATCCGCGAGGAAGATGATGGACTGGGTATTGGGAGCTTTCGAAAGGCGAGAAGCAAGACCAATTGATGATGATATTCTCCCAACTTGAATACACTTACAGCTGCAGCCAGAGCTGGAAAAGCTAGCTGTTATGCGAGACAGTATCCAAAGGCACCTTAACAGCTACATCAGGTCCATCATGTGCCACAAGTATTCATTAGGGTGTAGACAAGCAAGATCTGTCACAATGTAAACAAAGAAAAATACTGTATACGCAGAAGATTCCCTGCAGAACCATATTGGAACTCTTGTATGCGAAGACTATTCCCTGCAGAACCATACTGGAACTCCTGTATTCGAAGATGATTCCTTGTAAGACCATAATGGATGCAGGATACAAGGGAGCGATTCGCTGGTACTACGAATTTTCACATGAAAACCACAGCCTCCTCAAAAGCAAAAATCCTCAGTTGTCTACACAAGTATGAAAGACGATTGACCATGAAAATCGTGCTAACATGAAGGATCATTTCCAGAGCCGAAACTATCCTTCAGCGGAGGCGATGCTCTGGAAGCTGATGAGACAAACAGGCTGGACTGGAGGTATACATACATCTTGTGTCACCAGAAGTTGGTTTTCTTTCCCTTCAACCAGACGATGGGGAACTTAGAGGACGAGTTTCTATGGTTTCACAGTTCACTTCAAGGTTGCTGTCTTGATGTTTGTCTTTCAACAAGCGCCTATGGCCCATTTAAGACCTGGAAATCTAAAGAACATTATCAGAAAACTTCGAACGACCACCTACTTGTGGTGGGTGTTTGGGCTCGGGATCGTGGGAGAGTCAGTGTGCGCACTCCCTTACGTGAGGTACCCAAGAACTGGCTGAAAGGACCGCCGGAGGACTGAAGGACAGCTCAATAAGCGGGGCCAGGTCATGGAGATGAAAAGAAGCGGTCTTTGTGTCTGCAGATGGAAGGAAGCGGTCCTGTATGAATACGTCAGGAGGCGATCCTATGTCTGCAGATGGAAGGAAGAGGTCCTGTCTGCAGCTGGAAGAAGCGGTCCTGTCTGGAGCTGGAGGGAAGCGGTACTGTCTGCAGATGGTAGGAAGCGGTACTGTCTGCAGCTGGAAGAAATCGGTCTTGTGAATGCAGGGGAGAAGGAAGCGGTCCTGTGAATGCAGCAGGAAGGAAGTGGTCCTGTGAAAGCAGAGGGAAGGAAGCGGCCCCCCCAGATTTTATTTTTTTAAACCGGCCGTGTATGGTGACGTGCACACACAGCAACAACATTCCAGCCGAGAGAACACCAGTGCTTTGAATACTACCATCACTGATTTTACTTCCCTCGTTTTGAAAGTTCTCAATGGCCAACCCGTCATCAACTTCATGGATTCGACAGCTCCATTGTTGTGCCCTCCACGGGTGAGGTCATCCGACCAACGTATCCGCTAAATGCACCCACAGACGCTGCCGGTCAAAACCAACACAACAACATAGCAAGTCAGAGGGCCATTATCTCGATAGCGGTGTGGCACAGTCTGTCCGGCCAATGCGGCACAGACGATGAAAACGCGAAACATCCATGAAATGATGGCTATCTCACCCCCCGCGGCTCCCGTGACCCACAGGTCGGAATGACACATTAAAACCCTCGACACGTACCGCAGTTTACAACGGTACACAGCATCGCGCACCTCCCTACGTGCGAGTCCACCACATGACTCACCACTTTTGACTAGTTTCCACCACATGACTCACCACTTTTGACTAGTTTCCACCACATGACTCACCACTTTTGACCACAGTTTCCACCATATGACTCACTACTTTTGACTACAGTTTCCACCACAAGACTCACCACTTTTGACCACAGTTTCCACCATATGACTCACTACTTTTGACCACAGTTTCCACCACATGACTCACTACTTTTGACCACAGTTTCCACCACATGACTCACCACTTTTGACCACAGTTTCCACCACATGACTCACCACTTTTGACAACAGTTTCCATCACATGACTCACCACTTTTGACCACAGTTTCCACCATATGACTCGCTACTTTTGACCACAGTTTCCACCACAAGACTCATCACTTTTGACCACAGTTTCCACCACATGACTCACCACTTTTGACCACAGTGTCCACCACATGACTCACTACTTTTGACCACAGTTTCCACCACATGACTCACCACTTTTGACCACAGTTTCCACCACATGACTCACTACTTTTGACCACAGTTTCCACCACATGACTCACTTCTGCATAAATGTTGTCACCTCCTGGACGACTGACGTGTAGAATCTTCCAGGGTTCCTCCAACTATAGGTCGTCAGAGGCAACCACAAGCCAACCATCCTACCAGCCTAGAGCCACTGAAACAGCCAGTCACTCTACCAGCCACTCGACTACCATGCCAGCCTACTAGCCACTCAACTAGCCAGCCAGCTTACCAGGCAGTCAACTGGCCAGCCTACCAGCCAGTCAACTAGCCAGCCAGCCAGTCAATTGGACAGCCAGCCTACCAGCCACCCAACTAGCCAGCCAGCTTACCAGGCAGTCAACTGGCCAGCCAGCCAGCCAGTCAATTAGACAGCCAGCCCGGCAGTCAACTAGCCAGCCAGCCTACCAGCTACTCATATAGCCAGCCAACCTACCAGCCAGTCAGCCTAGTAGCCAGTCAACTTGCTCGCCAGTCAGCCTACCAGCCAGTCAGCCTACCAGCCAGAGCCTGGTGCAGGAATGTACGGCCAGCTTCCCACCAGGACACCATCCCTGGCAACACTATAATTCACAACCCGGGTCGGGCGGAGGGCACAACCTCCCCAGCCTTGCCCCTCCCTCCCCCACACGGCAAGATTTACGTGACGCAAGAACCACCTCACACGCTGTGCTTTCCCGCTGTAACAAATTTGCACTGCAATGCGGATAGTGAGCTGGCTCTTTGCACGTCTTAGTACTATACATCATGTACATTTCACTACTGCACGACCCACTAATTTAGAGGTCGCTAAATCTCTCCAATTCCTTTACGTAAATTCCAACCCGCAGACATGCCACTGATGTCAAAGCGAATTGCATTAAACTCCACGAGAGTCTTACTGTATGTACCTTGAGTGTGGGCTTTCAAGAAGCCGTGATACCAAATGCGGTGGGCGTCACGCGCCAGCTCTGCTTAGGAGGGAAAAGTCTGATCGTCAGTATCCACATGTGGGAAGGTTAGGTCCATATGAGAGAGACTGTCCTCACGCATCCAGTGGCTCATCTCGGTCGCTGGTCAAGACTCGTACACTCTCTCTCTCTCTCTCTCTCTCAATCATGTCCCCTTCCGGTCATCACTCGGCCGCGGCTGATCGACATGCCATCAAAGCATACAGGAGAAAACGCCTCGGGAGGAAGCCCTCGAACAACAAAGGATCTGGTCAGGCAAGCACCAGAGATGACACCGCCACTGATATAGAAGCCCACGTCGCCGCTCAACACACTGCTGCAACCCCGGCTCATACCCTGTTGTAACCCTGCTGACGCCCTGCTCAAGCCCTGCTGACACATGACTCCCACCTCCTGCTGACACATTGGAGTTTCGACTGGAGTAGCAGTCTTTTAAGGGTGTTTTTCATCCCCAGAGGTTGGTCCAAGCTGATGAATTGGGTCATTGGTCAGCTAAGTTGTTTCGAAACCTTGGCCCACAGTCTCACGTGCACAGTCACAGCCTGGCTTGTCTGCTTCACTTTAAATACTTATTCAGGACCTTCCTAAATACCTCAACTGTGCATCCCTAGCTATGTTTCTGACGACTGCAGACAATGTGCTGAATAGTCTCAAGCCCCGAATATTCAAGGATATTTCCTCATTTTGAGCTTAACGCACCTACTGATTGTAACAGTAATATTCAACAGTCTTCGATGTCTGTAGTGTTAACAGGAAAGCACTTAGGTGTGTAGGTTGGGGATCATGCCTTCTAGGATGTTCCAAAGGCAAAGAATGAAATACGTTTCCCGCCTGCACTTCAACCAGTACATAACACCTTCAGTAATTTCAGTCGTTCTCCTTATTTCAGTTCGTTGAAAGTGTTATTAATGGCGCCGTGAAAGATATCTGATGAACACTTCCAAACTACAATTTCGCCCGTCTCTTAAGGTGATGTTAGTACAATGTCTCCTGTGAGTGAAACATTAAGAGCCTTGAAGAGCATCAAGACTTGATCTTCCTTCTCTCGTCTTGAAGGTTCGCATGATCCATCCTACCATCTTCTTGGATGAGGACCCTGTTACCCTTCTTTTGTTCGCTGACGGTAGGGTCATCATATATCACCCTAAGGTCTTTCACAATTGGTCAATCATGATCCAACGGCGTCTGTATCCGTCCGGTACTCCGTCATGATCTTCAATTTTTTTTCATTTCCCACATCGCGGTAGCTGGGAGTTCGTCTTCATAGAAAAGCTTGTTCCTTTGGGCAGTCCAGTGGAAGACTTTAACTTTGTAGTCTCTATGTCTTCTACGTGTCAACGTCAGATTCTAATAATGACGAACAGAAGAGGTGAAAATACAGTTCCTTTAGGGGGAAAAAGGAGTTGGAAATAGCCAGATTTACAACAGATTGTTGTGATGTGTTAGTCAAAATGTTGTATACTCAGCCTTCTGATGTGACCAGTCGAACGTTCCCATCTTAAGCATCTCTGGTGCAATTAAACCACTGATTTGTACGGGTAACCCCGGTAAATATATTGTGGCACCCAGCTCTGCAATCTTGTCACTGTGGTCTGGCAAATGAAGTAGGCAAGATTTCCCGCCCTGCAGCACCCCTGCTGACGCTGATGTGATCCCTCCTGAGAGACGGACGCATCCCTGCTGGACACACAACTGTCCCCCCTCCCCCCTCACATACACTGCTGATACACCGCTGTATCACTGCAAAACTTCTGCGACACACTGCAGAGCCCCTGCTGATACACTGCTGCTCCAATGAGACACACCGCTGCAATACAGCTGATTTTCTGCCACAGTCCATGTAAGACACTGGTGCACCGCTCCGATACGGTGCTGTACCACCACTGAAACACTACTGTACCACCCCGCCACAATGCTCCATCATCTGAAAAAAAAAAAACACTGCTTCACCACCCGTGACACAGAGCAGCAGGAGTGCCGACACGCTGTTGCCCCATCCCTAACACTGCTGCATTACAGCGTAAGCCTCGCTGCGCACATCCCTGGCACAAAGCTGCAGTACAGCTGATACACTGCTGCCCACACAGCTGTTGAGGTCACACACACACAAACACACAACTCACCACGCTACAATGACCTGGGCAGGTGACTGTGAATAAAGCTTGTACCGCTGGGAGTGTGTACTGGAGGGAGGCTACTGGGCCACAGTTGTGTGTACTGTGTGGCACTGGGCAGTACTGTGTTGCATTTGACGTTACTGGCTACACTAGTGGTGGAGAATGGAAGGCAGCGAACAAAAATAAAGGAAGCTTTTTTGGGGGAATAAGGACAGATATCACAGTCCTGGGAGCAGTGGATGGTACTGGGGGAACGTACTGAAGACAGTGGGAAGTACTGGGAGAAGCGGATAGCACTAGATTTGAAATGGGTTGTACTGGATGGCACTGGGTAAGAGTAGGTGGCGCCAATCAACAGTGGGCGGCAGTGGGTAGTATTAGGAGAAGTGGTGAGGAACTGTAGGGTGCACTGGGCAGGACTGGGCGGAGGTGGGGAGGATTAGAAATCTGTGGACGGTATCCACTGGCATTTGGAAACAGTAGCGAGCTAGGGCACTCCTTTTGTGCTCTGGGATATACTGGTGAACCTCGGAGGAACAGGGGCAGTAACTTGCACTGGGCAAAATGGCTTGAGAGTGGATATATAGTCTAGGCAACAGGGGGAGATATTAGAAGGGGCACTGGAGGGAGCTGATATGCTGTGGGAGGCCTTGAGAGGCAGGACGGGGGTGAATAAGCAGGAGTGGGAGGCAGGGACTGGTAGTAGGCAATACTTTTGGGGTGGGAGGAGTAATGAGCAGGACTGGGGAGCAGAGAACAAAGCTCTGGAAACAGTAGGAAGCCCTGACCAGTACCTAACGGAGTGAGTGAGCAGCACTAGAGGGGTAGGAGGTAATATACCGAGTGTGTGTGTGTTGTGCTGGTGGGCTCCAGTCTATGCAGCGGGTTGCAGTAAGTTCAACGTGGAGTCCTGGAAGGCCAGCAGACAGTAAGGCCAATTAGTATACAAGCAAGAAGCGAACAAAGTTGACTAAGGACATCATTCTGGACGGACCCCGGCTAGTCGCCTGGGCCAAGAGAGAAGCGTCTGGACACCACAAAACACGAGTCTATCAGCTCCCACACCACACCAACTCCCCCTAGCCATCTCCTCCTCCTCCTACTTTCATTAGAGGCGATTCACTCAAGAACTTCCAACGCTCCGGGGAAAAGTTTCACCCTGGAACTTCTCTAATGCCCCGAGCAAAAGTTTCGGGTAAACACATGATGATTCGCTAATGACTCACATGGCTGGTCATTACTGTTCTCAGGTTCTTGCGGAGAAATTTGGGGAAGTAAGTAAAAAAGTTCTTCCGAATAATGTTTTCATACTGAGGCTAACATTCCAGGTGCTAGTCAACCCGACAGCCGTAACCTTTGTAGTGGTGATATACAATTCAGGATCGTGTACTGGCGAGATACCACTCAAACGAAGGCTCTAGACGTCATGGCGAGGACTGTGTACTCGTGAGACACCACTCAGGTAGAGGGGAGGATAACAGTAAGATCTATGTACTGGAAGGAGAAACGAAGTGATCAGAACCCGTTCATACCAGCTGGGACTGCGTACTGGGAGCGGCCACTTCACCAGAGGCCATGGGAGTGGTGAGTGCCACTGACTGGTCCCTCTGGGTGCTGACTAGACCAGAGTCACTCTCGTAGGCACCAGTCCGGAAACTAGGCGGCAGTGCCGTGCAAACTCCATGGAAAATTGCATTACCCTCCCAATTCCATATCAATCTCTAACCAATTTCTCTTCAATTACTGGCAGGCTGGGAGAGATCAGAAAATAGGAAAATTTGCCCTTCTGGTGTTCATGAAGGCGCAGCAACCAGTGTGAGGCGAGGCAGGACACTCTGGTAAAAGACAGGAGGGAGGTGGGTGCGTGTGTGTGTGTGGTAAGGAGAGGAGATGAGCATCCCTGCCAAGACTGGGAAAGCAATGGTGCGGGTACACTGACGATGAGGAGTTTATAGTGTCCATAAGAGGTTGAAGGTGTAGTTGTGGTGAAGGTGTAAGTGTAGGTGTGGTGGTGGCTGGGTGGTAGACGAGAGGAAAGGCGTCCATACGAGTAGAGGTGACAGTAAAGGGAAGGTAAGGATAGCGTATGGGAGCACAGACGTTACAGCTCTGAGGCTGCGGGGTGGAGTGTATGAGTGCATGCGAAGGAAGGACAAGGGTACGAGTGCATGTGAAGATGGGCCGAGGGTTCGAAGAGGGTGTGAAAGTATACAAAAGATGAACTCAGAAAACGCATGATGATGGTAAAAAAAGTAAAAGGACTGAGAAAACAAAAGCGCAAAGCAAACGAAGCTAATGAGAGGAAAACAGCAATCATAACCTCTCTCTCTCTCTCTCTCTCTCTCTCTCTCTCTCTCTCTCTTCTTTCTCTGTTTACATAGTACAGGAAGTTTCACAAAGCAGATGTTGAGGTTTATACATTATACATTTAGTGGTGATTAGTTGAACATTCCGTGATGTATAAAGTTAGATATTGCCTGAATTACAGCAGTAGTATTGTGTTGACATACATTATGTACTTAACAGTAAACATTAAGGGATGTAAAGTGACGTACTCGTTGAACTGCAATAATACTGTGTTGACATAAGCATTTAATGGCGGACGTAAGTAATGAATATTTTTACGCTGGTTCCATTACAGTAATACTGTAGTTGACATGCACATGGCTGGGAAAACTAAGCTATTCTACACTATCAGCTGTGCACTTGTTCATGGGTAGTTTATGACAGTCACAGTAGCAGGTATAGGACAATGCTGGTACCTGTAGAGGCACTGGTTTGGTACAAGGCGATTGTGGTGACGGATGCAGGTCAGTGGAGGTTTGTCTTGGTAGTATGAGGTATGTTGTTAGGTCACAACATCAATGGTTGTTGCTATGGCCGGCTGGGTTCATAACTTCAACAACGGTTACTGTGGTCAGTTGGGTCACAACTTCAACGGTCGGAGGAACAGCAGAATATGTCCATGTAAAGCTCTTTACACCGAGGCGGCCGCATATCTCACACAGGCCTCTCAGACACTCTCACTAGTTCAGAGTTGAAATATATATATACCTGCTTGCTTGCCTTCCTACATCCCTATTTGCATGTACGTCTACCATCTTCTCTTCCAGGTGTTCACGACCAAAACAAGACCTACGAAGATGCTGGTCAGCTTCAACCTCGTTTCTCAAAACAGCATTGGGCGCCAGCCAAATGAACAAGGGCGGAGGGAACTAACCTGTCGCCTTAGAGCCACTCGCACTGATTCCATCATCTGCGGGCGGCAATCTAGCTCAGTGCCTTCATGCCGCTAACCTTCTTGAAAATGTCATCCAAAACTCCATCCCCTCCCCAGGAACGCGTTCCTCAAACAAATGCGCATCGGCCGTGATAGGATAACACTATTAGGAACTTTTAAGACGGTGAGTTTTGCATGATTCTCGTCCTTGTCTGTCTCGAAACTCGTTCTCCGCAAGATGTCGGCGCGAACTCTTTTCCCCCGTCCAATCTACGCATACAACCCTCCGGTGGACGACGAAACATGTAAATATATACCGCGCTGATGGATCGCGGGCCAAATGGTCATCTTAACTTGATAAACATCCCAGGCGATCCCAGCGGAACATGGACGGTTGTCGGCGGTCCCCAAAGCAAGATACTAACTGACGTAAACGTAGATACGATCTACGAGCAAGTGACTTAGATGGAGGAAGCTTAGAAATGCTGGTCTACGAATGAACCAGCAAGCTCAAGTCTGTATGACACAGCTGTATGGAAGGAAGACAACATGAATAAAGCCATATCATTGGGGAACAAGTTGTAATACAGAATATACAGTAGAGATAATACAGAATGTACAGTACATCTGAGCAGCCTTGCTTCACCAGAAGGTAAACTGATAAAATCTTTTTCTTTCATACACGTTTGCCGTTTCAGAAGACTGAGCATCCAAAGAATAACAAATCCTTTCTTATCTCCCTTCTCTGTTCCTACGTTTGATATGTAATAATACAAGAGGGGAGGATTTCAACAAACCACTCCTGCTCCCGCACCTCTAAGGAGCATATATATATATATATATATATATATATATATATATATATATATATATATATATATATATATATATATATATATAACAGGTAGGTTTGTAGTGACGTAGGGTAGGGAGGAAGAGAAAAAGGTGAGTGAAGTAGTGCACAGTGTGGGAGTGTGAGTGGGCGGATATGAAGGGAGGAAGTTCTCGTGGCTGAACACAGTGTAAGGGCAGTTTGGGTGACGAATGAGGGGCCTGTGGTGACGCACATGGCCTCCCCTGGGTGTCTGCTGGGAGAAGGGTGACTGCCAGGGTGGTGGAAGGGAGGCATGACAGACGGGATACTGCCAGGGTGGAGGAAGCGAGGCATGACAGACGGGATACTGCCAGGGTGGAGGAAGCGAGGCATGACAGATGGGTTACTGCCAGGGTGGCGGAAGGGAGGCATGACAGACGGGATACTGCCAGGGTGGAGGCAGGGAGGCATGACAGACGAGTTACTGCCAGGGTGGAGGGAGGAAGGCACGACGGCGAAGGTTGGGATGAAGAAACTTAGGAAAGGTGTTTCCAGTCATAATGACAGTGTCAACACAGGTCATAAAGACAAGGTCACCACAGACGATAATGAGGGGATCTTCAGAGATACAGGAAATGACAAGAAGACTAGTGACACACTAAGGTATGACACAAGGGTCATGGTGTGTGGGAGGAGGGACGGGTAGCAACAAAGGAACCCAGAACGGAGTAGGTGCTCGTAGAGAGAGGGTGAACGGCCATACACAGAACAGCAGTGGACGGGTGTGTGTGCCCCCCGAAAGCGGGAGGGAACAGCTGCTAGACAAAACAACGCAAAGAAAGCGAAGGTTCACCAGGGCCGTGACGCGGGAGGAGGGGTTACGCCAGGCAGGGTGAAGTAAGAGGAGAGCGAGGGAGAGAGCGCGTCATGACTGCCTGTCTGGGATGGCGAGCGCGACAGCACCAGGACGGGAAGAGAATAGTTCTGCTCGAGGGCGGTGGTCGTCTGAGCGGGGAGGAGAACAGGAAGGAAAGGGGGAGGAGAGATGGGGTGTAAGAACCCTCCCCGTCGGAAGGGAGGACAATGACAGACGAAATGCACGGGTATAAGCGCCTCAGTTGCCAACGAGCATAGAAATGGCTGTGGAGTGGGTGAACTTCATCACTTATCTGAGATGGAGGTGCCCCTGCTTAACAGCCATTCCCATGCTCCTTGGCGAATCCACTACTTACATGGGTTCCTCGGCTCCCATTGTCGTGGCGATCCACTCCAACCCCTTGGGGGACAGTAGAAATTCTGGCGACGCACTTTATGTCCACGGGTGTAAGATGAATCTCTAGCGAGGCACTCCACGTCCACGGCTGTAGATGAATCACTGGCGACGCATTTCACGTCCACGACCGGAGACGAATCTCTGGCGACGCACTTCACGCCGAGGGAAGTAGATGAATCAGCAGGCGATGCAAGTCTCTTTACGGGAGGCAGCTGCAACTCGTGAGATGCATGTCACTCTAGTGGACGGCAGCTGAAGCCCAGGAGAGGCATTACATGGCAGGGGACGGCAGCTGAAGCCCAGGAGAGGCATTACATGGCAGGGGACGGCAGCTGAGGCCCAGGAGAGGCATTACATGGCAGGGGACGGCAGCTGAGGCCTAGGAGAGGCATTACATGGCAGGGGACGGCAGCTGAGACCCGTGCTACGGCACCACCGAGTCTCAAGTGCTTTGTATGCTTTAGCAAGCATAGTTCTGTGACCTGCTACTACAAGCGCACCGTCCTGTAACTCCATACTATATATACGCACCGTCGTTCTGTACCTCCACGCTACGTGTGTACCGTTCTCCTGTACCTCCCTACTACATGTGCACCGTCCTGTAATTCACAACTTCACGTGTACCATTCTGCTGCACCTCCATCCTTCCTAACAGACGTGCTCCCCGCCAGCAGACGTGCTGGCGTACCTCTTTACAAGACGTGCACGGCTCTAATGTATATTCCTCTCCACCAGACGTGCACGGCCCTAGTATACCTCTCCATCACAAGTGCACGGTCGATGCAGCGCCTCAGCATTACAAGTGCACGGTCTTTACCTTCACTCCAGGCGTGCATGCCCCACTACCTCCACACACCAGCAGTGCACGCTCCAAGTATACTCATCCCATTACTTACTGATGAGGGGCGAATTATGAGCCTGGAGCGAATGAGTGCCATTTCCCTCATTAGTCTGTGACAGTAGGACTCTCTGTTGGAATCAGCCCGAGTTTACTCTGTCGCAACTCGACCATACAAACAGACCTTGATTTTATATATATATATATATATATATATATATATATATATATATATATATATATAGGGGAGAAAGAATACTTCCCACGTATTCCCTGCGTGTCGTAGAAGGCGACTAAAAGGGAAGGGAGCGGGGGGCTGGAAATCCTCCCCTCTGGTTTTTTTTTTTTCTTTTTTTTAATTTTCCAAAAGAAGGAACAGAGAAGAGGGCCAGGTGAGGATATTTCCTCAAGGGCCCAGTCCTCTGTTCTTAACGCTACCTCGCTGTCGCGGGAAATGGCGGATAGTATGAAAAAAAAAA
Source organism: Panulirus ornatus (assembly GCF_036320965.1). NCBI lineage: Eukaryota > Metazoa > Arthropoda > Malacostraca > Decapoda > Palinuridae > Panulirus > Panulirus ornatus. Next base: position 52,789,131 of record NC_092232.1, read on the forward strand.
TAAATAGGCGTGGGCTATGGATAGAGTTGTGCGCAGGAGGATGGATGTGCTGGAAATGAGATGTTTGAGGACAATGTGTGGTGTGAGGTGGTTTGATCGAGTAAGTAACGTAAGGGTAAGAGAGATGTGTGGAAATAAAAAGAGCGTGGTTGAGAGAGCAGAAGAGGGTGTTTTGAAATGGTTTGGGCACATGGAGAGAATGAGTGAGGAAAGATTGACCAAGAGGATATATGTGTCGGAGGTGGAGGGAACGAGGAGAAGAGGGAGACCAAATTGGAGGTGGAAAGATGGAGTGAAAAGGATTTTGTGTGATCGGGGCCTGAACATGCAGGAGGGTGAAAGGAGGGCAAGGAATAGAGTGAATTGGAGCGATGTGGTATACAGGGGTTGACGTGCTGTCAGTGGATTGAATCAAGGCATGTGAAGCGTCTGGGGTAAACCATGGAAAGCTGTGTAGGTATGTACATTTGCGTGTGTGGACGTGTGTATGTACATGTGTATGGGGGGGGTTGGGCCATTTCTTTCGTCTGTTTCCTTGCGCTACCTCGCAAACGCGGGAGACAGCGACAAAGTATAAAAAAAAAAAAAAAAAAAAAAAAAAAAATATATATATATATATATATATATATATATATATATATATATATATATATATATATATATATATATATATATATATTTCTTTTTTCTAGTATGAAACCACGAACAAATGGTATAGACAAGTCACAACTAGCGATCGAGAAACCTTTAGCATCACATATAAAGGGGAGTTCGAATAGTGGGTTTGAAGTCTCACCAATGGTGTTAGATATATACTAGTGACTCTCTCGCTACGTGGGTCCGAGGCCTCATCAGTGGCATTATGTATACTCATGGGCTGCTCACTTTGTGGGTTCGAAGACTCACCATTGGCGTCAGATATACTAGTGGGTCGCTCGGCACGTTGTTCGAAGCCTCATCAGTGGCGACATATATACTCGTGGGCCGTTTACTTTGTGGGTTCGAAGCCTTACCAATAGCATTATATATACAATCCAAAACCTTTCACTACATGGGTTCGAATCCTCACCAATGGGTTCATATTTACTCAAGCACCGTTTAGTATGTGGGGTCGAAGCCCCTAGAGCACAAAGCAACACACAGCACATCAGTGTGGGGGTCGTGTTACACGCATGACTAAGCTAATGGATTCTATGCGCATTATACGAGAGCCGGGAGAGTAAAGCGCTATACAACGACCTTCTTGAGCAGACTCATTATCCGAGGCGATTCTCGTAGCAGAGGCTGTTAACAGCCCGACAACAGCTTGTGTACAGACATGGGTTTTTCGTTCTTCGTTGCGACAATAAAGCCGTCAGTCGTAGTCCCCGCTATTACTGAAGTGATCAAGCGGTCGTAAGGATCATAATCATTGCGCAAGATTGGTCATTATCGCCCGTAACGGCAAGCAAGACGAGGCCGCCACAGATTTCCTATTCGTATAACGAAAGAACAATATCGCTGAGATGGTGACTGAGAGGATATATGGGGGAAGACGTAGACAGGGTGGAAAAAAATGGACAACTGAGAAGGATGAGAAATCAGGACACAGAAACAATGGAAAAACATGCAAGCGGAGGTGAAGGTGGAAAAGGAACGTATGAAATTGGGAAGGGAAGATGATGAGAGCACAGACAGGCGAGAATAACGGAGAAAGGAGGAAAGATAAGTGAAAAGAATAAGATAAGAGGAAGAAGAAGAAGAAGAGGAGGAGGAGGAGGATTGATTGCACGCTGGAGAAGCCAAGGACAAGAGGAAGGTGAATGTGCGAGGTGGCCAACCTGGCTAGATAAGGGTATACAAGGAGGCGCAGCGAAGATTTTGTTATGAACGGCGAGTTAGGTGGTGTTCCCAGCTCTACCACGTAGCGCCACCAGCGCACTGAGCTCTTCTCCACAGGCTTGCCTACCTGCAACTCTTCGCTCATGGCGTGTCTTTGAGGGAAAAATCATCGTATACACACGATCCCTGCTCTATTCATCAGCTGTTTGTGCCAGCAAGTCGGTCCCAAACACCTCTGGTGTACTGGATGAACAAGAGGTTATCCCAAGGAGCGACTCCTGTCACACTACGAAGATGACGCCTGGCTCAGTTTCCCATCGGAGGCGCCTATATATCTATAGATTTTGCCTCTAATCAGCAGTTGTCTATTGTGCACCCGAAGCTCATCCTGTGAGCGGTAGCGCAAGAGGGATTATACATTTTTTTTTCTTTTTTTCTAGACTCCAGTGGCCTGATGATCATGGCACGCTGCTACAAAGTTAGTTCAATGATCTTTTTTCTTCTGATTTTTGCCACAAGAGCGGTGGAGCGAAAGAGGACTCAGGAGCACACTGTACTAAAAGGTCCAGGGACTGTGAAGTCCCAACGACTGAAATACACTATATGTTACATAGTGAAAAAAAAATCGTAACCTGCGCTTACGTTTAGAGATCACTATTTAGGAAGGAGTCGGCTGGTTCATTGACTGATTGGGGGATGTTTGGATCACTGGACATTAGTCCACAATGATTTCTTCCATTTCTTTACTAAATCTTCCAACACTCAAAGGCATACGTGTCTTACTCTGTTCTGAGTGGGCCAGTGGAACCTCTAGTCCTCAATTCCTTTTGGGATATGATTGTAATTATCTTTTTTTTTTGTCAGTCTCAATGAATGCACTTTCTTCTTTGTCAAACTGGGTCTCGTATGAATCTTTCAAGTTCATGGGCTACGTCCGCTAGCTCATTCGACAGGTTTTCTTCAACTTCGCTGCGCGAGCTGTGGCTTCCTCAGGTCTGCAACTCGTTCTTTTTTTTTTTTTTGTCTTTTTATGGAATGGACGTTTTTTTACGTTCGAATCTGGACCTCATGTGTTTTTTGTCTTCTTGGTATATGTCCGCTGTATGCTTCAAAAACTCCCACCAGGTTACTGGCCGTCTGCTGTGGTACAAGGAAGACCTCAATCCCCAATTGAAATCACTCTCTTTAAGCCAACATGAACGGGAACATAGCACTGTACTACCCACATCTGTTGAAACACTGTCTTGACTATATACATATCAAGACAGAAGTTGGGTTTGTCCCACACTACAACATAACAGTCATAGCTGCCCTTCCACTTCCCAAACGTTTGCATGTTCTTCAACTCTTAAGGTTCAGGCGTGGCTGTTTGCTTGTAAACTGGTACTTGCTGCTGTTGTGTTGACGTCCCAAGCGGTGCTTACGAGGCGAGAGGGGGAGCTGGTAGACTGCTCCTGTGAGGAGCCAACCGTAGTGAGATGCGCTCCCATGTGCCCACACACCCTGAAGGCACCTCGAATTTTGTCTTTTGCACTGTCGCATTGTTTGGAGTTCCCCTCTCTTTGCCTGAAGAGTCGCCTTACTCTTTTCCAGCCAAGTGACTGTCCCTCCCTAATGGGTGATGTACGGGAAACAAAAAAAGAAATACAGTCACACTGTTGAGTCTCCTGGAGTCTGGAAACACTTGGACCAACACACCGAGGGGTGAGGAACACTCCAGTCTTAAGACAACCTAGTTTTTCTTTCTCAATGAGGGTTCGTAGGTCTAGGGTTCCTGGTGGCACAAATGACCGTATCCTAAAAGGAGTGTCGCCCCCTTTGGGCAAAACGGGTCTGTATCCTACCTTCCCATCCGTTTCATAAAACATGGCCACGATCGCCCTTTTCCTTGCCCTTTTCCTAAAAGCGTTTGTGGCCGTCGCTTGGCGCCCTTACTTTCGAGAAGGGTCTGAAGGTTGTGTAAGCCTTTATGAAACTGTGGTGATATATATGAAGGGAGATGTATATGATCATCCATCAAAGACAACAGAAAAAAGAACATGGAATCTAAGCGAGCCAGAGCCACTAAAGACCGAAGACTGAACAACACGAAAACTCGTAAAGGTACAGGTGACCTGAGGCAAGATCACTAATGACCTTAATGGTTGTTACCTTCAACAACCTGCATGTGACCAACAACTGCGCAAGACCCGGGAGGGAATCAAAGAAATGGCCGCTACCCTAATATCATGAACGTAAATAAAAAAGATGCGTTACCATATTGTAGACTGCGTCGTGTAATCAAGAGCAATGATTTGGCAAAGAGGTGGTTAAGCTGAGGGAAGTTCAACCTTCTGTTTTTCTTTATCACAACGAATATCGTCAGTCGATGAAGCTGCAATTAAGGTATTAACAAAGATGATCTCCCTCGCCTTGCTGCAAGACTCGCCTCCTGTGTATATACACGGACAAGTAACCATTAATCGTAGAGGTAACGTCTCCTGATGGTCAAACTTCATAACCCACAATCTATTCGCTAATTTTTACATCTGATTTTCCTTTTAAATCGAAATATGGACGCCTATGGCCACAATTTTCTTACTGTTCTTTCACATGTGATGAAAAACTGTCGAAGACGTGGTCATGTATACTACATGTTCATGTACTATGCTAAGGAATGTACTCCAACACTCCTTCCACACATTCTTCATCGCTCCCAGAACCTTCGCCCCCTCCCCGACCCTGTGACTCACTTCCGCTTCCATGGTTCCATTCGCTGCCAAGTCCACTCCTGGGTATCTAAAGCACTTCACTTCCTCCAATTTTTCTCCAGTAATATTAATTTGGTCTCAAGAGGTAGGGAGGTGCAACACTACTGCCCCACTGTTCTGATACGAAGACGCAACACAAACACCTCGAAACTAAGGAAAGGGCTGGACGCTCTCACATACACGTACTATCATACAGGTGGCATCGTGTAAGACGGACTCAGGTGGTGGACTGTTAAGTTCCCTCACCTCCACACGCTAATTCCTCGTCTCCCGGCAACGCAATAATCATAAGATCGTCCAAACTCCCGTGCAGCAAGACACCTACACCACACGGCACCTCTGCGCCGCCCAAGTATACTTGAAGGGACGCCTCGCCACCTCCTTCAGGTGAGGTCAAAATCTACATTTACTCCCATACTGGCGGGGAGTGTAACAATGTGGAGATTACCATTCCTGGGAGATGCCTCCTAACACTCTCTCTCTCTCTCTCATACAGCCACACACACACACACACACACACCTCCATCCTAAGCTGTTGGCACCTCACCAACCCCTTAAAAAAAAACCGGCCTACGACCGCTGCCACTGTAATACCTTACGACAGACACTAAGGTAAGCCAGGCAGGCATCGGGAAACAATACGATTCTATCACGAGTGGCGAGACCTGAGCTGTACAGGCCGGAGATACTGCTGGGGGGGAGGCTGTGGCGGGCGAGGGGCTGATCATGCTGAGGTGTGTGTGTGTGTGTGTGTGTGTGTGAATACATGGAGAAGGCTTGGGGCGTCTTCGACCCCCATAGCCCTAGCTATGCCCATTCTGTTGGGCCGAGTGATTGGCTGGAAGGTGAGTGCTACGTGCACTGCTGGATCTCACACTGCTAAAGACACAGACTGATAACTACAGTGCCAGTTAAACCGGCCAAATAACTCCCCGCCGTTTCTCTCCCCCCCATCGACACGACTCCCCTTCCCCGTCCGTACCACACCTCATCTCCCAGCAACATATCAGGCCAGCATGATCAGGGCCGGACACAGCAGCAGCCTCCTCCACTCCACACAACCTGAGGCAAAACTGTCAAACTTGTGCCCGCCTCAGGCTTCCTCCTCTCGGTTGCAAGTTTAGGGCGGCTCTTGTCGCTGTGACGTCTGGGGAGGTGAGGTGCCACACACCACCATGTGTGCATAGCTCCTCTCCTCCTCCTCCTCCTCCTCCTCTTCGTCATGAACTGCCATACCAATACTTACCCCACCTTCCAAGCCATGCCTACACGACACGCCGCCACCTACCGTTCCTTCATGACTCGATGCGCCACACACAACTAACTCCCCGCCATCAACATACCTGTAACAACAAGAGATGAAGGTTAGAATAGGACACTCTGATTGGCTCTGGTTAATGGTCATTTGATACGTCTAGCGCCTGTGTGATGCTACTGTCGAAGGGTGTTCATAGTACACCAGTGTGTGTCTGTTTTATATACGTCTTCTCTGCTTTAGTCAAATCTTAACCCTGAAAGCATGACGCTACGACCCAGAAGCACGACCCACGTTAGCACGACGGTGCGATCCTTGAGCACGACGGTGCGATCCTTGAGCACGACGATGCGATCCTTGAGCACGACGATGCGATCCTTGAGCACGACGGTGCGATCCTTGAGCACGACGGTGCGATCCTTGAGCACGACGGTGTGATCCTTGAGCACGACGATGCGATCCTTGAGCACGACTGTCGGCCGTATGTTACATAGGGCTGCCGGCTGCGGCCACAAACAGCCTGACTGATCAAAGACATTGCAACCTGTGCAGCAGTGAACAGTGGGAGATGACACGATGTTATATATATATATGATGTTATAAGGTGAGGGGTGAAGTGTCGATATATTTACAATATTCTCAAGTGTTCACAAAAAGCTGAATATTCCCCAAGTGTTCACTCACAAAAAGAGCTGAATATTCCCCAACTGTTCACTCACACAAAGCTTAGCATTTCCAATTGTTCACATAAAGCTGAGCTGTTACACGGAGTACTCGATTCTGGTCTGTAGACCAACGCTTCTAAGGAATGTCAAGTTCGTCTGTCAACACACGAAAACGCAGTACCCTTGTGCTGTCATACGATGCTAATGGCGTAGCCTTACAAACTGGCGTGGGTTAAGCTGTCACAATACCCTGCAAATTAACGAAGGGAAGCCACATGTTGTTGCCTCTAGCTAGCTCGTCTCGAGAGGTTAAAAAAAAAAAAATATAGAAAAAATAGCATAGTAAGTCTGCGGTGGCATGCGGGAGCCAGCGGGCATTCCTTAGCCGTCACCGCTGACGTCTAGCAAAAAAGCGACGAGTAATTATTCTTATTCAACATGGTGCCACCGGCAGCTGCCTCTCACGGGGTGTCACGATCTAAAGACATAGGAGGAGCGTGGGCACAGGAGGGGAAGCCACGAGAGTGGAGACTGGAAAAGATGGCTTTAGGAATGGGAAGATATGGAAAATGAGGAGGGGGAAACGGAAGCATAAGAAGGAAAGGAGGAGGAGATGGGAAGGTCAGAAGACATGGTATAGGAAAATCAGGAGGGAGAGGAGAGAGAGAGAGAGGAGACGAGGTATTGGCATGGGAAGAGGAAGCGTGCCATTACTGTCTCGCTTGAAGCGGCAGCTCCTCTTCACCTGCGCCTGCCTCTGCGACCAAGATCTTTACCCTAGACGGGCCTTGTCTACCAGCGTGTGATGCTATAGGTAGACCTCTATAACAATATAGTGCTACCTGGCTGGTCTGGTACACAATGGAGGCAGATGTCCGTATTTCTTTTATCATTTTCTTTCGTCCAGGAGTCTTCTTGTGCGTGTTCCTTACATCCGCCTGAAACAGATCAAAAGGACTTGAAAGTTCCTGACAATTGAGGCATTTTCCTTAATATTTCCCCAAGAGCATCGCTCTTTTTCAAGTAGTTGTAGACTTCACTCTCTATCCAGTTCGTGTCCCAAGCAAAGGTCAGTTTTGTGCTGAATATTACCAGCCACTGGGCTTTCCAATACACAAGGAGACGGCGACGTTCAAAGAATGTTATAATAAGCTTCAAGAGTATCATCTATCCCTGCACAATCTTCGTGGCCTTCCAGGGTTCAGCTTCGCCACTCCAAGGTGGTCAGTCTTTTTCGCAGTTCCCCCCTCAGGGTGAGTCGAGGTCATTGGCCCTACCGCTCCCTCGCTCTGCCCTAAGGCCGTTTTGTCTGTGGCCTGGGTGACGACACGGACCCATAGCAGCTGTGACGAGTCTGGCAGTGGGGTTACAACTCTCTCCCTTAACACTAGACCACTGTGCGTCTGGCTGCCATAAAAAAAGGGCCCTTTAGGCACTAACCCTGCAAGAAATGACACAACACCTTATTGTTAATAAGATAAATTCTGAAACTGTATCCACTTTTTTACATCTAACATAAACATTTATATGAAAAAGCTGTAGACTTACGTAATGGACCGACCCTTCAAACAATTTACATCACAATCATCTGGCCACTGGGATCTGACAATGACCCTCTGTGACCTTTGCAATCCTTCTCCACTACCGCTTACACGATGCGCGTCGCTTTAAACTAGCTCCCCCCGACAAGGGCACAGATCAAGATTCGAAATCTTCGACGTCTCGAATCCTCCTCCTCCTCCTCTTGTGAATCCTTCCACCAACTTCCTACGAAGCCTCCAACCAATGGATTTTTCGAACCTCTAGGCAAAATGATGCTTCAGGAAACCTCCCTTACGAGACCCATCCTCCGAGAATGAATTCGCCTCCAGCGCAAAGGTTTCACCCTGCCGATGATGAAGGATGGAAGCGTGTCCTCCAACAGCTCCCTGGAGCCTAAGAAGCTGAGGGTCGTCTTGGTAACATTACTTCCACGGGTCCAACGTGAAATGAAAAACCTTAAACTCACTTAGCCAACCTCTTTGACCTCTGGAATGTAGACCCGACGTGTTCCAGATAATGGGCCAGACTGGGGGATAACATTACTACGAAGTGTGTAACCTTCCCTGGAAATATACTCCACCGCTACATCGATGTTCAGCCAAGCTGGTGGTGTCGGCAGTCAGCATTCTTACTGAGACACTAACACAAGCGAAGATGGTCAGACAAACTGGGGAGGAATTTGACAAGTCCAGTGTTTTCCTTGGGTCCAACTCTCTCGACTGAGAAAATGAGGACACCATTCTTCTGTTACACGTTTTACGGGTTGGAAGACAGTAAACGTGCCACTTACATTCAGTGTTTAAACTCCATTGTGATGTTTTTTTCTAAGTTTTATGGCACCTGGCAGAGAAACAGACACGGGGACGATTCTGCAAGTGTTTCGGTGTCCATGAACGTACACCCCAAAACTCCCAAGAGCTTCCTTTACTTAAGACCTGGGATGGTACTTGCTTTTTAAACTTTGAAATACTTACTTTCAGGATCCGACGACTAGGCTTTTTAAACTCAAAATACTTCTTTTCAAAATCCGACTGTAACGAGAATACCTTCCGTGACTATGTTCCTGTTTCTAATTATATGACTGTTCGTGAGGTTAACATCCGGATTACACTGCCGTTCGTGATTATGTTATACTTTGTGGCTACGTCAGCGTTCGTGACTACCTTTCCGTCCTAGACTTCTGAAGACAACTACTTCTGGTAGTCTGACCTCATCTGCACACGACCCGACATTACACACACAGGTAACCCGGTCCCTTGTCGTCTGAGGAGGTCAGGTCGCGTATGTACATCATTTACAGGTCCCTTATCGTCTGTGGAGGTCAGGTCGAGTATGTAAATCATTTACAGGTCCCTTACCGTCTATGAAGGTCAGGTCGAGGATGTACATCACTTACGAAGAGGTTAATCCATTCCAATCTATATACACTCAAAAGGAGCGAAGACACAGACAAATAGCCAAATACTCACTCGGTAAATACTCGAAAGACGAATTCGTAAGTTACACACACACACACACACACACACACACACACACACACACACACACACACACACACAGAAGCTGTCGTCTCTACACCATCCGTCATCGCACCATCCTCAAAGCCCCTCACCAGCAGGAGCTGGCATCATTTCAACCCTGCCCTCACCCTCCCTCCGCTGCCGGCCAGTGAGAGGGCGAGGTGGTCAGTGGGGAAGCGGGAAGGAGGAGTGGAAGCGGGTGTATCGTCTGAGAGAGGATGGGGTTGCAGGGGTGGGGGAGGAGAAGGGTTAGAAGTGGGTGTGCCGTACGGTGAAGGAAGGGGAACCCAGTGGGGAAGCGGGGTGAGATGAATTTGAAGCGGGTGTGCCGTCTGGGAGAAGATGAAGGTCGCAGGGGGGAAGCGGGGTGAGAAGGATCTTGAAGCGGGCGTGCCATATGGTGAAGGAAGAAGGTGGACGCGGGGAGAGAAGTGTTACAAGTGGCTGTACAGTCTGGGGGGGGAAAAAAGACACTGGTTCGCTGAACAGAGTAGGACGGTAGGAAAAAAAAAAAAGTGGGAAGGGTGGAAGGGGTGAATCAAGGTAGAGGTAAGGGGGTACGGAACATAAACCGAAGGGAAGGGTGGAAGGGGTGAAACAGGGAAGGGGATAAGGAGGAGGAGGAGGAGGAGGAAGGGGGTGTGGTAGGGTGGTAACGCCGTCCCTTTAGCTTGGCACAATCCCTCCCACTTACCATCACTGTCCAGGATTACTTACAAAATGAGGCCGGAGGGCGTTGGTGGTGCTCCTGGGGATACGTGTTTCGGGGTGTGGGGGAGAGACGGGGGAAGTGGTCGTGGGGGAGAGCAAGGGGAAGTGGTGGTGGGGGGGGAGATCAATCGCTGGGGTGAATGTCCTGGGGGGTCAACTGTATTGTCCTGCTTTTTTCCCCTTAGAATTACCCCCGGTTCTCTCTCTCTCTCTCTCTCTCTCTCTCTCTCTCTCTCTCTCTCTCTCTCTCTCTCTCTCTCTCTCTCTCCCTACGCTTCACTACCCCCCCAACCCCACAGTAGGGTAGCACAAAGCTCCCCCCGGGGGACGCCCCATGCCTCACAACAACACGCTTAATTAATTAACAATTAATCAGCCAGCGTTTCCCGGCGCCCCTCCCAACCACCTAAGTCTAGCCACCAGTCCTGAAGCACTTCCTCCCTCCCCTCCCTCTTCCCTCCTCCTCCTCCTCCTCTATTAATCTATACCTCCTCTTTCCCTTAAAAACCTTGCGGCAGATGCGTGAGGATCTGGAATGGCACAGCAAACTTAGTAAGGCAAGGCCAGAAGCTAGGTGAAACCATCTTCATCAAGGTTAAGTAAATTTTCCAACCAGTACTTAGAGTCATATTGTGCTGCAACCATTCGTTCTCTTTTCTGGACACTACTTATCTACCTGCATCTACTTGTAGTGATTGCCCCCCCGGCTTTACTATCCCTTTTCTATCTACCTGCATCTACTTGTAGTGATTTCCCCGTTTTACTATCCTTTACCCACACGGATCAGTAATGGAGGCTGTTATTACTATCCCCTCGCAGATAACCTCCTCTCGAAGCATTAGGTGTAATCTGTCCTTCCCACGTAACACTATGTTAGAACTAACTGTGGAGAAAGGGATGGTGATCTTGGCTATTGGATACGTCATCAAGGGTGATTATTGTCCTTAATGGACCAACGACCCAGAAGTCATTATTGTCCTAAATGGACCAACGACCCAGAAGTCATTAGCACAACTGCATGTATTTCTCCGACATATCCATTCATGATCTATCCCGTCTGATGGGCCACATGCAAGGTGTTATGTGGTCTCAGAACGAATCTTGACACTTGAACACATCGTTAAGGATTGTACAGTTGGTAGTTATAGCTTAAGCTGACGACCGTAATGACCCTGTTAAGTGACAGACATAAAACGAACGAACCAACCAATCACTCTCTAATCTCTAAATTCCGTCTGTCTTCTGTAAACATGTTTACCAAATGTGTCTCTCCCCTGATGATGTGATTATTACACGAAAGTGCACTTGGGAACTTTTCGTGTTTCATTTTCCCCGTGGACTCATAGGTATATATATATATATATATATATATATATATATATATATATATATATATATATATATATATATATATATATATATCATTTACCCTTACTCCCTCCTCCCCACAGCGCCAGCGCCCGTGGCTCATGTCTTGTTTACACTCTTCGTCTTCCATATCAGCATCCACAACCAACGCACATCATCACTCACTCACAATAACAAATACATTGTGTATTCTATACTGGTTTCAGAGGTCTTCTTCCCCTACAGCTGCATGCGCAAACAAAGTTATATAAACAATGGACTGTAATCTCTGTCATGTAAACATTCACTGTAAACTTAGATGCGTAAACAATGTAATGTATACAGGAGCAAGTGGACGAGACTAGAGCTGCGTTAACGCCACAACTTGCGTAAGAGATGAACACCGCCGAGTTAGACTTGCTTCCGTTGCCAGACGCAGGAGTGGAGAGCCCTTTGGAACGATGGTTGATCCCAGCACACGACCCAGGGTTGACCCGATCATGACCTCTGAAACGATGGTTGACCCCAGCCCACGACCCAGAGTCGACCCGATCATGGCCTCTGAAACGATGGTTGACCCCAGCCCACGACCCAGGGTCGACCCGATCATGACCTCTGAAACGATGGTTGACCCCAGCCCACGACCCAGGGTCGACCCGATCGTGACCTGTGGAAACGATGGTTGACCCCAGCACACGACCCAGGGTCTACCCTATCATGATCTCAAACAGCACTGTACGATGACCCTCAGTCACATGCCTCTCTCACACACCCAACTCGACAGAGCTCCCCCTCTCTCACGAAGACATACTCACACTCCACCACCCCCCACACAACACTCACCGGAACACTCCTATCACACCAGCATGCACGCGCATAATACCCTCCCAATCCTCTCTCCCTCCCCCCTTGCACACTCCCCGCTCCCAAGCGCCCTTAAACACCCTCCTCCTTTCTCTCGCCCAGCACCCTCCCTCGCTACACCCAACCCAAGGACAGTATACAACAATGCAACGCATGAAGGTTTATGGTAGAGCTATGGCGTCATTTAAGTCGGGTTTACGACTCGCAAAATAATGAGGCACAAGGTTACTACGGTGCAGCAATCCGGGTGAGGTTTGGGTTAAGGGTCGTTAACCACTCACGCGGCAGTTAGTGGAACAAGATGTGGCGTATGAGTTAGGATCGTTGCTGGAGTTAGGGCAGCCATGCCAGTCAACACAGTCAAGCGAGAATCTTGGGGTCTAATAACGATTGAAAAAAAATCTTAAACTAAAAATTTTCAGTGACAAAAATTACTTAAGTCCCCCCCCCTCTTCAACTCCTTATTGTATAACGAAAACGAGAATCCTAAAAATTTGAAGAAAATGGAAATTCGATTCTTGAAATATTCGAAATACAACGAAGATTATGTGGTAAAAGAATACTTCAATATTCGGGTGTTGTTCATAAGAACATGAGTTATGGTAGAGGAAATGGTATGACCTTCATGTACAGAGCTGAAGTCGACCTCTGAAATTTGAAATATAAATACATATTTTTCTTACTTCACAAATTATACACAAGCCATGTATTACATGACGCCCACCCGTTAACACTGACCTTATTGTGCCGAGGGGAAATAGTCCCTATAAATATGGTAATGACCTTTGACCTTAAATGAGCACCTGCTTCGTTATGGGCCATTTGACCCGTTATGGACCATCAGGTCGCCTGTTATCTGTCCTTCCCATGGGAAACACACGGGTCAGGTCAGTGAAATCTATCCTGTAGACCTCAGGTCACTGTAGCAGTGACCTTAGCCTATGACCTTTTATGACCTGAATTTTGACCTTCCGTGCCCCAAGGGGGGATTAACACCTTATGTAAAATCCATCCAGTAAAGGTTGAAGTTACTGTGTCAAAACGAAATTATCCAAAAATGTGGCGGTAACCTTTGACCTTTTGACCCCACAATTGAAGAACTTTTAGTCTTCCTCCAAAGTACCTTTATGACCAACTCAATAACAGGTGGATGATGGGTTGGTAGTCACAGTACAGAAACTGAATTATGGACGGGCTGATGAAAGGCAAAGCTAAAGAGACGGATTTATAATCCGATTATTCTAAAGTGACCTAATTACCTTCTTAAAAAGTCTTAAACTGACTTGAACGGCTGAACAAAAGGACAAAAAAATAATTCAAAACATTTATTAATCACAATGAAATACTGTCATTAAAGTCTTCTATTGAATTTTACAAGTTGAGTGGTTACTTGGAACCCAACCTAACCTACATGACCCAAAGCATCAAAGTTCCCACCTCAATGCTGGACCACAAAGACGGACAGAAATCTCGAGACTTTACGAGTAAACAAAACGGTGATGTGATACTCACAGACTTCGCCAAAAGCCTTTGATGATGTAGATCATGGCGTCACAGGGCACGAACTGCGTTAAGATGGGAGATAACCGGAAAATTAGGAAGAAGGGAGGCTATACAGGCCTTCTGAACTCGCTAACACCACGTCACGCCGCTGTAAGCCAGGCAATTTCCAAAAAGCTCTGTGTCCCCTAAGGCATGTTGCTACCCCCTCCAATGTTTCTCATGCCCGACACAAGGGGGAAACAGGAGACACGGAGGTGATGATACGTGGGTGGAAATTCCGTTGATAAAAAAAGCAGAAAGAAATTGTATATAAAGACATACCACGTCGCCCCGAGGGCCTATAAACTTTACTTAACGTCTTTAAGCTGAAGGCTCCAGTCACGGACACAAGTCCACCTTAAATTGTAATACAGAGAGGTTAATGAAAACGGAAAAAGAAGAGACGAGGGAAAGTATTTACATCATATTATCCCGAGGAGATACACAACAGCCAATACCTTTTATCTTTAATACCTTTATAAAGAAAAATCGAAAAGTGTACACTAATAGTGAGTGTTATCAGATGAGAGATACAAGCGTGAATGATGATCAGATTAACATTTCAAAAGAATCAGCAGGCAAGTTGATGATTAGCGATCCATTACAGCAAGCAGAGAGGAACGTGATGAACAATGGATACCCAGCCAGTGGCGTCATCAAGGCACCGGCATCCTACAGGCTAAGGACAGACAGACAGACAGACAGACAGACAGACAGACATTAAGATCATGGAAATTGGTACAGGCCACTTATATACCTAACTAGCCAGGTTGTACTTGGCACGCAGGCCACAACCCAACAACAACCTGCCTGAACAGGGAAGAAATAGTACAGAATGAGCTGTAGTGAAAGACGAAACATCAGTTCACACATACGATCAGCTTTGTCTGAATCGTCAGCTTTGACATAATGTGTCTTTCTCACCACAACCTTTTCCTCTGGTGCTGGGTTCTTACTTTCATTCACCGAATCGAAGCTTGAAAACAGGAGCTTAAAGACAGGTCCATTAATTCAAATAAGCTTTAACTTACTTATATTTTAAGCTCTTTTCCAAAGGTGATCAGCCTACAACTTAGCGTCCCTTTTAAAGGCTTGATCTCGTAGACTGTTCGACGTGGCATAACCTACATGTGGTCGGGTATAACTCATGAATGCACAGGACAAAATGAATAAAAGATCTCTAACACCCAGCAGTCTGGTGGTATCTACCTCTCCTAAGGATAATAACCTGGTCGAGGGCCCGAGCTGGGCGGATAGACAGAAGCCAACAAAACTTAAGCCAATCCCGCCCGCTGGTAGGAGGATTTAATCTCTTCTCCTTCTTCCATCGTGTCATCCTAGCAAAGGATTCCCTTTATGTACAGGTTTGAGACTACATTATAAGTATTTCCCATGTGTACACTACATTCTATCTCGCTCATGCATATACTGTACAATATATATATATATATATATATATATATATATATATATATATATATATATATATCTATATATATATATATATATATATATATATATATATATATATATATATATATATATATATTGGATTAGTTACGGACAAAAGTCCACATCAAGGCCGGGATTCACCTGAAATATGAAGTTAATGAAAAAGGGGGAAAAAAAAGATTCAAAGAAAAGTATTTACGAATTCTGGAGGAAGTGGAAAACCTGTCTCTAAAACTGTGCCAGGTCATAGTTACTGGGAAAGACATGAGAGGGTAGAGAGTTCCAAAGCTTCGAGGTGTAGGGAAAGAAACAGTTATCAAAACGGCCTACGTTTGAGTTGCCAACGGCCACACACTAATGATGTGACGCAGCAGCTAGTGATGGTGGTGGTGGTAGTGAGGGAGGGGTGGGGGGTTACATAATCTGCCAGCTCTCAGGAGCAAAAACAAAAGTAATATCTCAAGGAGAGGGAAAGTGAAACAACACTGCGGCTCAGGGTAAATGGGTGAAGTTTAGAAGTTAGCCTGAGAGAGATGATAAGTTGAACCGCTTTCGACTCAAATCTAGAACCACTCCAGATGTGAGAGCAGTACTCCATACAAGGACGGAACCCTCCTTTGTATAAACGGAGCAACTGTTTAGGAAGAAAAAATGTCAACATTTAAGCAGGAATCCGAGTTTCTTCCAAGGCAGACTTGGGCATTTCCGTAATGTGGGGTTTCCAAGACAGAGTGGTTGTAAGTGTAATACCAAGTACGTAACACAAGTGCTATCAAAGACGATATAAGACATTGACCAAATAGCTTTTCTGTACTCGTCAGTGTCATAACATCAGTTCGATCCTTGTGAAGACAATGATCCTTTCCTTATACATGTATTTCGACAGTTCCTCCATTCAACATCTAAGTGCTGGAGGCACCCGACCTGCAAAGGTTCCACCCTTCCCTTCTACACAGGTTTTGACGTTGCCTGTTAAGCGCTCAGACCCTAACCAGGTATCCAGGTGACAGAATCCTTTCCTAGTTCCTACTACGAACTATTCCTAGGCAGAGCCAAACCGAGAACACACGATCCAAATGCTTCTCTAACTACCTTGTTAGGAGAGGCTCGTCTGTCAGTCATTCCATGCTGTAATATCTTAAAATCTGATTCGACTGAACGGGGAAAATGCATTTTGATTTTGCTACACTAACTGCCGGGTGAGGAAAATACAAAACTGATTTCATCAAGATGTATTATACATACATTCATCACAGATACACCTAAGGAAAGATGTATTATACATATGTTCATAGATACACAGTTTCCTTAAGGAATCCCTGGCAGGTGTTGGGAACTACAGACTGACTGCATTAAGTTGGATCAGGTTAAAGTTACAAAGACGCGTACGTACGATCGTCTAACTTACTTACCCCAGTAGGACGATCAGAACCTACTTGTTTCCTCCGTTAAGAGCATCGACCTCACAGGCAAAGGAGACAGCCCTCTACTTCGCCCCGCGCCACAGGGGGATACGCTACTGACCCATGACTTGTGTCTTTTAGTAACACGTCCTCCACTAAGAATTCTCTTCCCCCTTCAGAAAGAAAAAGACAACTTCTGAGGTCACAGAGACACGCCAGTACAGTAACGAGTTCAGCGTTACGACGTTACGTTCAATGTTACGACGTAGTGACGGCTTTTAATACCATCGAGGACCTGGGGGTTTAAGGTGTGGTGTAGCTGTGCCGGAGTGTACACTGATTACACTACACAGTCTGCTGGCAGCAGGGTTCCCTTATACTCCATTACAAGCAGCCCTGGGTAACTAATGAGCCAAAACACACACACACACACGCTCTCTCTCTCTCTCTCTCTCTCTCTCTCAAACAGGACAGAGGAAGAGGAACACGAGGAGGAGGAGGAGGAGGAGAAGAGAGCAAGGGAAAAGGAGACGGTACGGAAAGGGAAGTAAGGGAGGTAACAGGCGCCCGAGTGGAAGTATGGCGTCGGAAATAATGAACGGGTGAGAGAGAGAGAGAGAGAGAGAGAGAGAGAGAGAGAGAGAGAGAGAGAGAGAGAGAGAGAGAGAGAGAGAGAGAGAGAGAGAGAGAACAGCGAAGAAAGGGGTTGAAGGAATTACTAGAAGGAACTGGACAGAGACGAGGAATGAGAGAGGAGGCATGAAAGGAGGCATCATAATGGGAGGACAGGCAAGAGAAGGAAGGCTAAAGCAGGGGAGAGGCCAAGGAGGAGGGTGGAAGAAAGGGGAGACGTTAGGAGAAGCAGCCGGGGTGGGTGAGGGACGAGAGGAGGTGGAGTGACTTGGGAGGTGGCGTGGGGGAGGAAGAGAGGAAGGAGGAGGAGGAGGAGGAGAATAAATGTTGGAGTGGCAAAATCACGACTGGCGACAACACGACCACTGCAACGCATTACTGCCGCAGGGGGTAATGGGCGGGAGGAGGAGGCCAACCCCCGCTGACGCTGCTTCGCTTGACGTCCCCTTCTGCTGATGCCACCGCTTGTACTGCTGTTCCTACTCATCCTTCCCCCCCTCAAGCACTGTCAATTACGACTGTCATGGGAGAGCTAGCTCGCTGCTGACCGCCAGAGACGAGGCAAACAAGGTGGGGCTTATCACAGAGCCAAGACAGACACACACACACACACACGAGGGGGGGTCTGTGTGTGTGTGTGTGTGTGTGTGTGTGTGTGTGTGTGTGTGTGTGATTGGATTCACTGTGATAGTAGAAATGTTGTGCCCGTCTGTCATTATCTATTTGACTCAATAGAAGGACTGCCAGTTCCTCTCTCTCTCTCTCTCTCTCTCTCTCTCTCTCTCTCTCTCTCTCTCTCTCTCTCTCTCTCTCTCTCTCTCTCTCTTTCTCTCTCAGGAAGGGTGCAACGCTGACGACGACGAAGTCTCCCTTCGGGCTCTCTTCCGAGACTCTGAGTTCGACTAGTTTCTGCCTCCCCGTGGGCCTTCATATGGGCCTCGCTGGTGGTGCTGCAGCCGCTTATCTTCTGAACTAGACTGCGGTAGATAATACGTCCTTCACTTCTGAGCATAATATGACCTCATCCTTACGTCTGCTTTACTCGTACTTTGACCATAAGGCTGACTGTTGTTATCTTGCGCTGACCTAACTTCACGATGCTTTCTTCTTAGACTTTGCACTTGACGAAGAGCTTATTGCCCCCCCGACTTATTTCCAGTAAAATACGCTTATTTTCTCCCTTCCTAAAGTTTGTTCTATCCTTGAATTTTTCCCTAGAGCTGTTAACTGTGTATGTGTGTGTGTGTGTGTGTGTGTGTGTGTGTGTGTGTGTGTGAGTGTGTCTGTGTGTGTGACTGAAATTCATTTGTCACGAGGAGAGAGTTTAACACTCGTGTTGCCTCGTCTCTCAACCTTGCATTTATGTACTTTGTCTATGCTGCTGTTTATGTACACACACACACACACACACACACACACACACACACACACACACACACACACACACTAGCCTCAGCCAGGTACCAATTTATCGACCAAACCCCGAAGGGAGGGGGGAGGGAACACCTGGGTCGGGTGAAGGCAAACTGCCACGCCCAGGATTCGAACCCACGCGGGTCCGAACCTGGGGCTGGTGCGTGCTGACTCATAGTCAGTAACGGTGTGTGTGTGTGTGTGTGTGTGTGTGTGTTACGAACAATGACTGACAACCTGCGGTCGTTTCAGAGACTCGCCAAACTACATCGCCGTCACCCTAATCAATTGGGCTGTTTGACGCCGCGTCCCGTAGGCCTTTCTTACCATCACAACCTGGCCAGACAACCTCTACCATCTGGCCAGAGAGACACACTCCACAGCCATAATGTCCCGTGATTTCTTTTTTCAATGGTTCTCTATCGTGTGGCCCGAAATGTTTCAGGTCCTTGTGGCTTCATTAAGCCTACCAATTTCGAGGCCTATGAGTTGACGCCATTTTCATTCACTTGTATTTACGGTGCTTTAAAAAAGAGGCATTTTACAATGTTCCATGTCTGCTATGACACCATTTCCATTTACTTGTATTTACGGTACTTTAAGTGAGAGGCATTTAACAATGTTCCATGTCTGCTATACCGAGTGTTAACTGGAAAAATCTGCTCTCTCTCCAGTATTTTCCAGGCGCATGCCTCTCGTCTGTGCCTCAGAAGGCATAGTTTTGATGCTCTGCTTCTTGACACAGTCAGTGCAGGGAGTGAAAGATCTCTGCCTATCTCCTAACTCTTGCCCTCGCCTTGTGAAGTGATGTTTATACACACACACACACACACACACACACACACACACACGATGAACAAACTTTTAACCTGCAGACACAATGTGGGCTTTAAACCCATCGCAAATAAATATGGCAGGGCACTGGAAAACCTTTAAAAAAAAAAAAGCTCCGCCACCTACCCAGCTATTAGAAACATAACACTATCGACATTCATCAATACCAAAGGACTTTAATCCTACATAGCTAACAAAATCCCTCTCATGAACAGCTCACTGAATGAGACTTTAATACAGTGTCTGACACCGTAATGGAAACTCACATTAAGATTACGTGAACCGTAAGATCCAATATTACAACCTCTATAAATTCAGTCACAATGGGAAGGACACTTGGGATAGCTGAACTGTACGGGTAAGGCTTGCTTATAACAACCGAAGCATAACAACAGTATTATAACAACCGAGGCATAATGATAACCAGTAGCATTATAACAACCGAGGCATTATAACTCTCGAGTCTTTATGGTAACCGAACCATTATAACAACAAATATAACCAAAACACTAAGAGCAATTTTAACAACCAAATCATTATAACATACGAGGTATTCTAACAACCGGAGCACAATAAGACTCGAAGCATTACAGCACTGTATGCTGTTCCGTATCTTCGACCTTACATATTAATATGTACACTATATGTGTCCTGTATTGCATACATACCTCGGAGTATATGTAATATGTTTGCGTACATAATGTAACTTTACTAATAACAAGTTGTTCTGTACATGAATGACATATTTAAAACTTTCTGTGTATTAAATAGATATTGTTACAGTCAGCATCACTCGCTGTCCTCTGTAACTATACATCATGTATATGATCAATACCACACCTCCCTCACCCTATGCAGAGATGAGGTACCCTATGGGACCCTGGGCCCCACTCGGGCCTATGCCCTTATAATGTATCCCACTGTACGCTTTATACTGGCCTCCACCTACTCCCCTTGATACGAGTGCTCTTCACCCACACACTCAATGAAGCGCTTTGTCTATGTATATCTAGACTATATATCTTTAAACTAAGAGAGAGAAAAGGATTATATGGATATATTGTTTATCATGGCTGAGTCTTCTTAAACTCACTACGTTATCAGGTACTACAAGCGAGAGCACAGATATTTCTCGAGGGAAACAAAAACAAAAGACTCTCACCTTATTAATCTCGGAAACCGAGTCTCATATGAATCTAATCCTTTTTTTTTCCGGGCGGGAAAGCTCCCTACCTCCCACACCTGCGACAGATGTGGGGAGGAAAGAGAGGAAATAGCCGACGACTTCCCCGGAAATGAGAGGGGCAAACGCTTGTACATGAGGAAACGAGACACACTTTAAAAGAGACATCGTTGTTCTGGGGCGAACACACAACAGAAGCGACCAAGGAAGACACAACACAGAGGCCTCGTCTGATTATTCCCATACACTAAAGACTTCAATACGTCAACATCTTGTGGTCTTGCACACACCAGTGTAACAAATACGTTGACATACGACAAAAAATTCCTCACATAACATAAATGGAAGAGCGAGTCATGTACGAATACTGCAGCATCACACTACAACCCCCGTTACGTATGGGAGAGAGGCCATGGAAGCATCCTACAGCGCTGGGCTACAAGCATAGTAAGCAATCATATAAGAGATGGTCTACGTCAGCAAGGACTGACGATGGGGCAAATGTGAAATCAAGACGAAAATCAGATGGAAAGTCCATACCCTCGTCTTATTTACTGACCTATACGTGCTTGATTAACGTAAATACGGGCGTCATGTAATATACTGACGTGAGGCCAAACCTGCGGTCTTGAGACTTCTTGTGTTGGATGGTGAAGCCTCGGCGGCACAGTTCAAAAAGATACCCGAGTAGTTTTACAACAGCAACTTTCACTCTAGTATTTACTCTTGTTAATATGCTACATTCCCGTGGAAACGTCTGTAATCCTAATCACACAGAAACTTCTCATTTTCATATCGTGAGATTAGTCTGCTCCCGGGGTAATAATAATACACCCAGGGGGTGTTTATACCAAGTTTAACAAAGACCGCGGCAAATTTGCCGTTGCATACAAAACTCACACGAGTCCCGCCTCCCCCACTGCCCAAGTTCCGTGTGGTAAGCTGATAACCCGAGCTCCTCTTAAATAATTAATCTCCCGGGCAGAATATTTATGAGATAAGCCTAATTGGTCTTGGATGTGTGGGGGGCAGACCATGCAGGCTTCTACCACCTGCTGCAGGACATGCCTCCTGATGCAGGTCGTCTCCCGGTTCGTACTTATCGTGTAGGCCGCCCCTCCAGTTACAGGCCACCCTATGGTGCAGGTCACCGCCTGATGCAGGCCCACCCTAAGGTGAAGACAAAATGCTGGTACAGGCCATCTCCTGGTGAAGGCCATCAAGTGTGAATACCTCTTCTCTTTCGGGGTCTTCTAACCTCACAGCCTAAGCTGGCTGGGTCCAGGCGGATAAGAGTTGAGGTCGATGGTCAATCAAGTTGTTCGAGGCTGAAGAGCAGATCTTCAAGCCCACGTAGCTCCCACAGCCTGGCTAATCTGATACACTTTGTAGAGATTCGTCCTAGGCATTTTTTTAACCTTCTCCACTGTACATCTCGCGGTGTTTCTTGATGGCTGAAGGCAACGCGCTGAAGAGTCTTGGGCCCAGGATTTCAGAGGTAGTATGCTCCAAGGTTTTTCATGTCTGTCGTGCCACAAGGATGTTATTTCCAAGTGTAAGTTGGAGCCATACCTGCTATTCCCTCATCTTCCACCAATCTGGCCTTAGACACACTGTGGTATTCCCTCATTTTCCATCAATCTGGAAGAGTAAAACAAAAACAAAAAAAAATCCTTTTTCCTCCATTTCCATCTACCTAGTCTAGTCACAAACGCCCCTGCTCGCTCATCTTCACCAACCTGTTCATTCCTGGGGCAATGACAACACGCAGCAGATTGCCTGGGAGTCCACCGCGCTCAGCTGCCACAAACGTCCATGCCATTTCCACAGAGGCAAAAGCTCTCTCTCTCTCTCTCTCTCTCTCTCTCTCTCTCTCTCTCTCTCTCTCGTACGTACTATACACCGACCAGAGGCGAGCAAGACCCACTGGTCCTGACCGGCTGTGATAAGCCGCTTTCCAATTATTTTTGCTGCAGTCGTTGAGGGGGGGGGGTGCAATCCGCAGGCACAAAGGCATTAACACGGGCACCAAAAATAACATACATACATGACATACATATATGCATACATACATTCATACACGTATTCATGAAAGCATACGAACATACATAGAAGCTTCCGCAGGTCCAACAAGGGGAAACACGTAATATGTAAAGACAAACACACATGCACGTGCGCAAAAACAATAAAAATAATGAAAAAAATCTAAATACACAAATAGACAAATAGAGAGAGAAGGAACTTCATGCGCGGTAACATATACGAAAACAAAACCACACACACACACACACACAATCAACTGTGACCAGCGCCCAACAAATGAAGCACAATATAACACTTACCATAATTCAAGCCCCTGCTTGTAATCTCTTTCCGTAATGTTCGAAAAGCGCTTCCCTCTCTCTCTGGACACAAGTAAGGCTTATGGTCCAGTTGGCGTCCAACCCCGTGTACTGATATTGTGTGCTTTCCAAACTTGCGCCTGTGCTTGCTCGTCTACACTGGTACAACCCATCCTGTTTCCTTCACTTTGGCTATTTCCAAAGTCTTTGACTTCTTCGTCAACTCCTATACCCTCAGACATGTTGAGTCTCACAGTCTTCTCTCTCCGACCATCAGGATGGCTTCCGTAGGACAAGATCCTTTGGTGATATCCTTCCTTATCTCACTACTGTCTGGTTATCGCAAACGAGAAAGACTTTTACTTGACTTGGGATGGCCTTGACTGGGGCCTCAGCTGCTAACATAAAGCTCTCTCTCTCTCTCTCTCTCTCTCTCTCTCTCTCTCTCTCTCTCTCTCTCTCTCTCTCTCTCTCTGTTAATGAGACATAGGCATCACTCTAACCCGCCGGCATCTGGAAGACAAAAGAGAACAAGGAACGAATGCAGAAGGCGAAGAGAGGAAGAGAAGAGAAACTTCAAGAGAGAAAAAAAGAAAAAAAAAGAGGGATCTTGGACAGCGCAGGAGATAATCCAAAAACTTTTCCTCTGTGTTAATCAAGAGTAAAGTGTAAGTTAAGGAAGGCCGAGGGAGTCACAGAAGATGACGTGAGGATGTGCGAGGAGTTGAGAGATTAAGTTCAAGAAAGTGTCTTCAAGACGGATAACAACAGCTCCGTAGCCCACAACACCAGCGAGATGGAATGGGGAGGGAAGGAGGAGTTCCCGTAGTTTCTCTCGTGGCTGGGATCCAGGAGTTCTTCTCATGGCTGGGATAAAGTAGTTCCCCTCATGGCTGGGATAAAGTAGTTCCTCTCATGGCTGGGATACGGTAGCTCCTCTCATGGTTGGGATCAAATAGTTCCTCTCATGGCTGGGATACAGTAGCTCCTCTCATGGCTGGGATACAGTAGTTCCTCTCATGGCTGGGATAAAGTAGTTCCCCTCATGGCTGGGATAAAGTAGTTCCTCTCATGGCTGGGATACGGTAGCTCCTCTCATGGTTGGGATCAAATAGTTCCTCTCATGGCTGGGATACAGTAGCTCCTCTCATGGCTGGGATACAGTAGTTCCTCTCATGGCTGGGATACAGTAGCTCCTCTCATGGCTGGGATACAGTAGTTCCTCTCATGGCTGGGATCCAATCGGGACAAAAATGCTTCTTGGTCACAGCACTTAAACACACAACTAATAAGAAAGCATCAACTAAAAAGGTAGCATAACTATGGAATCTAAGTTCCAATGCGATGGCAAAGGCCATTAATCTGTCTAACATTGATGAGAGAAGAGTAAAGGTGTAAACTGACCATGACCTTTTACGTTTTGAAATCAACCTCATGACGCCGACGGCGAACACATCATTCGAAAGACGCAGAAGCGCAACCACAAACCATACCACAATATAAAGCAATAAACTTGTTCATAAAGAATGTATAGAAATACGAGTCGTGGATAATGGGATAAATAATAAAACGGTGAATGCTAACGGGACACGAATATAAATGCTTTATGACTACTAATGCTAATGGGACACGAATATAAATTCTTTATGACTACTAATGCTAAAGGGACACGAATATAAATGCTTTAGGACTAAGTTCAGGGGAATGGGGAGGTCCCCCAGTAATGTACAACTCCCTCCCCCTATACTATACGAATGTGTAATCACTCACACATATACACACGGATCTTCCTCGTCCTTCCCTAACGGGCCCCGGATGCAGTGTGTTAACGAGACCCGTGTGTGTGTGTGTGTGTGTGTGTGTGTGTGTGTGTGTGTGTGTGTGTGTGTGTGTGTGAGGGGCTGAGAACAATAGTGCACATAACCTTGAGCGTCTGGCAGGCACCTAAGGGAATTCCGACCTCAAGTCATCATCCCGGAGTAATATATGCCAAGACAAATACGTGAATTCCCATGGCAGTTAAAGGATCACGTCCCAATATATCCCATCGATTGTACGTAATTAAAAAAAACCTATTTTTCTTCTCGTTTACAGTGTGTGTGTGTGTGTGTGGGTGTGTGGGTGTGTGTGTGAAAGGGCGAGCCCCATCTCCACCATCAAGATGGCCTGGCCCATGAAACACGGACCACAACTAAAGCAGGTGCTAAATTCATCTGTCCACCTGGTGGCGCTACACACACTCGAGGATCGAACACAGCCCCCCCCGGCAATCCTCCATGCCCACGTCAACAATGGCCCTCACCCACTAAAACTAACGACTGCTAATGAGATACGCATTCAATGCTTTTCCTTTACTGTCTCATAAAACCTAAAGAGACGCGGGATAAATCCAATGTCAAATCCACGGGCGCTGGTCAGCCAGCTACAGCGACCATTAAATAGCGATTCACAGCTAAGTTAGCTGCTTCCACTGGCCTGCCCCAAATCCCAGCCCATGGGGTCATAAATAGACTAAACCAATGAAGACGTAAGGACGACAATGTCACATACAAGTGTGTTCGGACCGCCCGTCCCAGCAGGTGATGGTAGTGGCTCTCTTCTACCCCCTTAGCCTCGTCGCCTAGACACACACACACACACACGCACACACACAGACACACACACACACACACACACACACACACACACACACACACACACACACAAGCCCTTTATCAAAAATCTGGCCCATCTGCTCCTCGTCAAATAGCAATTTCGTCTCGGCAGCCGTTTTGTGCCTCGTGTGTTTCAACCCCACCACCACCCACCATCACCACTCTCATGCATTAAAACAACTTCCCACACAACCACCCACCCTCTCCCTCCCTCCCTCCCAACCTCTTCCTTTCCCTCATAACCCCCCCAACCCCTCCCTCCACCCCGGTCTCCCCTCCCTCATGCTGTCAACCCTCTTAGTTAAATGGATCTAGGTCTTCTCCAGGTACAGCAACTTCGTCGTCGTCGTCGTCGTCGGCTTGCCTCTAAAACACACCAGTGGGATGCAGCTCCATCATCCCGCACCTTTTTACCATGTAAGGAGGAGGAGGAGGAGGAGGAGGAGGAGGAGGAGGAGGAGGAGGAGGAGGAGGAGGAGGAGGAGGTATTCGGTACTCCTGCTTGGAGAATATCCCCCCTCCCCCCTCACCCCTCTTCCCTACAACGCCAGCGGGAATGTGACCACATACCAGGTGACGGGAGAGAGAGAGAGAGAGAGAGAGAGAGAGAGAGAGAGCTGAGATAAAGAGAGGAAGGAGATAACACTGGGGGAAAAACTTAATGATGATGTGACCAGAAAAAAAAAAGAGAAGAGAAAAGAGAAAAAAAAAATATGATAGAGGAAGGAGGAGGAGGAGGAAACAATAGCAAGGGTTGGGTCCCATGGCAGCCGACCTCATCCCCTCCTCATGCACCCAATCTCACTGTACAGGGGGGGGGGGGTCGCGGCTCCGTTAGGGCAACAGCGACTATTCTCCTTTCTTTTTAATAATACACAAGTGGCCCATTTCCTCCCTCCCTTCTGCCTCCAATAGAGCAATACCTGGCCACAAGATGCCAGCGTTACTAATGGCCTTCCATGAGACCGAGGGGAACGCCACAAGGGCATGGGGGAGCTGGTGAAAGGAGGGGGTCGCCGATGGGTAGGCAGACGTGGCTGAAGAGGTGGTGAGGCAAGAGACATGGCGGAGGGTGTGCTGGAGGAGGGAAGGGAGCGGCACGGGTGGGAGAGGAAGCAAAGCGAAGGAATGGGAGAAATGGTGGTGGGATTGAGAGAAGGGAAGGGGTGAGAGGGAGAAGGGAAAGAGTTCGAGAAAGCAAGGGAAGGACAGGATAGTAGGGGAGAGCAGGTGGGTTGGGGTGATAAGGGATGGAGGGAGAGGAAGCTGGGAGGGGGTGACCAGAGAGGGGAGAACGAGCGGAGGTCCAAGAGGTAAGTCGGGATGCACGAGGGGAGGTAGAGATTACCTAGTGGGGAGGTTACAAGTGTTCCCCTTCACCTCCTCTCCTCCCCCATCCCTCCTGGGGCGATAGACAACACTAAACACACTCTCATATGCTAATTCTCCCCTCAACATTATCCTCCTGTTGGCCCCGGAAGAAACAGAGTGTGGGGACATAAAAAATAAAAGATTAATCCTCTTTCATAATCAACCACCTCCCCATCCTCCAGCACTGGACGGCAGCCGTGTCTACTCCTCCTCCTCCTCCCACCCGCTGACCTCCTGCACGCAACACCGTCATCATCATCACTACCAACAGACCAACGCATTGACATATTGCAAGAGCGTTGCTAGGAGGCGGAAATATACATATATATATATATATATATACAACCACCCACCTCGCAATGTTGGGCAAATGAGACTAACTGGGAATGTCAGGGGGTTACATGGCTGTGAAGGTGAGGCAAATGAACGGCCTGCTGTCTCATGTCTCCTGCTCTAAACATCCTTCTACAACTGGCTTGACCCCTATGCTGCAGTCTGCTCCTCCTGCTGTGTATGCCTCCTCTCACCCTACACCCAGCTATGAACCCTTCATGATGGTCCTAGATCTATCCTACGTGCCGTCCTCTCTCTATCCACTATCCCGTTTAACCTCTTGCCTGCTGTTCTATGCCTCTCTTCCATTTGTCTCTCGGTCAACCGATGAGTTTCCTGTGCCGCCCATGGTCCTCCTGAGTGAGCGGTAGCGCTAAAGGATCACATAGGGTTTTTATAAGACTCCTAATGGACAGATATTCATGACATGAATTGTTACAGAATTATTTCAATACATAAGCTTACAGTCTCTCACATATCAAGTTCACAGGCTAGATGCAAAAAATGGATACAGCCTTAGAATTTCACGTGAATTGTTGTTAACATTAAGGTGTTGTGACATTTCTTGCGGGGTTTGTTTAGACCTAACCCTAAGAGGCTTTATTTTGTCACGTTCTAAGACATGACTGTCTGTGGCAGTGATTTCTTCAAGCTCAAGAGCGTTAAAAAGTACGACGCAAAATTCAGTTTGTGGTGCCGATGCCCAGTTGTTTATTCTAAACATACTTCTCTATTGCCAGTGGGCTGGATCACAGTGGCAGCACTGCTTTCCTTCCCAGTGGCAGGCAGAGTCGCGAGAACCTTCAGTAGAGATGCACTGGGATGTGTTATTGTCAGTCTGGAATTTCTGTATATGTTCAAGAGTAAGGATTTGAGTAAGTGTTGAAGGTGAATAGTGTAATTAATCAATTTCTTAAGTAGGTATGTTGGCATGAGGATGTCAAAAGAAGTTATGTGCCAGGAAGGCAGGAAATGCTGCTGCTTCCTAGATTAATACAAATTATGTACACCAAACGTTGTCATGTGATTAGGTGTTGTTTGAATCCATTTAGATTCTCTCTTGTGCCATGACGTATATGGCTCGAAAACTCTTTAGAGACAACATTATCTGGACCGCCTCTCCAGTACGTCAATCTAGTCCTTCAATTGCCTTACCTTGCCTCATATTTCCTTCTCCTCCTCTTCTATCCCACAATCTCTATCCCCACCTTCTCGTCTGAAAGTTAGGAGGACTGTTGTATTTTCTTATCTAAATACTAACGTCTGGAGGGAAATATGGGTGGAGGAGAAAGATTTAACGTACAACAATGGTTGTGATGCTGAGGTACGGTGGGGCGAAGCCATGGACGGTAAACACTGGTGAAAGGATAGGGGATGCTCCTGTGGGTAGTAGATGGGGGGAAAGGATAGGCCAGTAGTGGGGAAGACGGAGGATAAATGGAGTTACTAATTACCTATCCCTATTTATGAATGGAGACAGAGAGGAGGCGCTGAACTACATACCATTGTCTTTTTTATAAATGGAGACAGTGAGGGGGCTTTGAACTACACACCGTTCTCTCTGACGAGTGTGGTCTGTTAGGTGCTGGAAAAGAAAACGATTTAGCAAATGGATGAATTCCTGTAGAGGAGAAACTTCCTGTGTGCGAGACAGAACACGGTTTAAAGTAATGGGGGTCATGCGAAGCGAACCTCTTCAGATTTCAACGAGAGAGTGAGCTCTGTCGTACACACAAGAGAAGGCTCATTGGACCATCTGCATCTCGAATGATACGATAAACATGAGACTGTACCACATAGCGGGCCGGCAGTGTCTTCACGAAAGATGAAGGGAAACACTTCTTCAATGGAGACACCTGTCATCTTGGTGGAAGGCAACAAAAAGGACGCATGTCACGAAAGATATCTCGAACTGGGTTAATGGCTTCAAAGGCGTACCGCAGGATTATGCTCTGGGCTCACTTCTCTTCGATATCTGTATGAATGACTTGCCTGAAGAACTGGATTCTAACCACAATATGTTTCCGGATGATGCCGAGGTCATGGGGGAAGTGAAAAGCGAAGGGGACTGCATCAACTTACAAGGGGACCAAAACAAATCCCAAATTGGTCTTTATAAACGGGTGATGAAATTCCAGGAAATACACAGTAATGCTGGCGGAGATGGTACAGAAATGAAGAAAACTAATTTACAAAGTTCAAAAGGCCTTGATTTTGTCCACTATGTAAGCCATAAGAGTAATGAGTGACCTGATCGCAGACGGTAAACAGCTCTTCGAGAGGTGTAAGAAAATTAAGCAAATTGAGCAAGAAACGTGAGACAAGATGTAAAGATGTACTTTTACAATATAAGAGCTGCGGATGAATGGAATACTCTGAGATATGAGACTGTGAAAGTGGAGAGCACGAAGGAGTTTATACAAAAAGTTGTACGGTGGTAAAGTTCAAGTGATAGGGTCTCCACGACTGTCGAACTCCTTCAGCGTTCAGTACAAATCCGTAATTGCTAACTGAGGACTTTACGCTGAAGGAACGAGTGTGTCAAAAAGGATTTGGGATCAGGCAACGTCCTTAAACTCTCACCACAGTCACGTTTTCTGAAAACACCAACCGAAACAGTCTGTCTGCTGGCAAATATTAGAGGAACTCAAGGAACGGCAGAAGAAAATGTTCAGCATATTGTTCATATCTTATGCAAGGCTAAAACTTGAGGACGATTCTCAAGTTCACTTCACCGCATTTAACCACAAAGTAATGATAGAGAAGATCCAGAGGAAGGAGGGAAAAAAGTTACATAAACTGAGATAGCTAAGTCACAGGCCATTAATTTGTCGAAGATGGAGGACGTACGAGTAAGGGGAAAGTTGATCAACAATCTCAGATGTTTTTATACTAGTCTGATGACGTCAGTCGTAAACAGGTTTTACGATAGATGAAGAGATAGAGCAAGCAGAGGCCATAACTGAACAAGGGACTTGTTAGACAAGATGTATAGACGTATATATACTGTATGAGAGTGGTGGGCGATTGGAAGAAATTGAGAAAACTGCGAATACAGACGGCATACAGAAGTTATCAAAATTGCATGACAAGAGAGAAGGTTCAAGAGATGGGACCCCACGAGTGTCGAACTCCCTCCTCTCCCCCCGTATAGCACAAGTAGCTAATGACAACCAAGTGATTACACTGGGAAGGTGACGCTACAGATGTGCCTCAGAGGGAGACACACACACACACACACACACACACACACACACACACACATCCTCTCTCTCGTATTCTCATCCACAACCTTGCCTATCCAGCCCTCCTTTGTCGCATCTCTCTCTCTCTCTCTCTCTCTCTCTCTCTCTCTCTCTCTCTCTCTCTCTCTCTCTCTCTCTCACCAAGAGGAGAGGAGGTGGCAAGCCTCTTCCAACCCACCCGCTCCCCCATCCCACACAAGAACTTTAATTACCATATTATAACTATTCTTGCGAGTTGAACTTCCCTGCGTCGCCTCGCAAGTTCAATTACACATAACCCTGGGAACGGCTAACCAGGAGGAGGAGGAGGAGGAGGAGGAGGAGGAGGAGGGAGGAATATGGCCCTCACTACACACAGCCAGAGGAAGGAAGTACATGCCTACTTGGCCAGCCCTGAGCTCGGATGCCACTTGCAGGAGATAAAAAAAAAAATGCAAACAGTTGCACAAATACCTGGTGGGATTGGACGTATACCTGTGCCAAGCCTAAGGTCGGCGAGCCCTGTGGATGACTGAGAGAGAGAGAGAGAGAGAGAGAGAGAGGGAGAGAGAGAGAGAGAGAGAGAGAGAGAGAGAGAGAGAGAGAGAGAGAGAGAGAGAGAGAGAGAGAGAGAGAGAATGTGTCTAAGTCAGTGGGCATGTGTAACCACCTAAGCATTTGTTTCCATGTGTGTGTGTGTGTGTGTGTGTGTGTGTGTGTGTGTGTGTGTGTGTGTGTGTGTGTGAACATGTTCGTCTTTCCTTGGTTTTCACCTCAGGCGAGGCAAGGCAGGAGTAGATTAACTCAAGTCTAGCTCCACCCCTAGCACTGGGGAAGGCTCCTTTCCCACCCACCAACACACAAAATGAAAACACCTGACGCAATTTTCTGAGGAAACTTTTTAAACGTATGAGTGTGTTGCGTGAGGAGCGGATGCTCGCAACACCTCGAACGTGACTCCCTCGTAACACCTGTGCAACACTCACCCTGACTGGATGTGGTGCACCAACACAGAGAGGACTTATGAATCATAATCACCACCCACACAGGGGAACATCAGCCATCAGCATCCCATCTCCCATGCAAATGACCCTACAAAGTTTCATAACAACATACAGAAGACAAAAACAAGTGCAACTTTAATGATAAGGTCCCTTGATGGGGTCGTCCACATTAGCTCTTAATTAACGACTAAACTACTTCAATTATTCACAGGAAAAATGATCATTTGATGACGTAAACATACAATAACATCTTGTAGCTAAAGCGAGCAGCGTTCAGGCGATACATCAAACATCTATAAGTACCATAACAAGAGCATTTATATAATCTACATACAAAGATGGCCAAGCTTTTACAGAATTACGTTCGCCATGGAACGCCCGGCTCCTATTTCGTCTAACAACTTACTCAAAGTTACCGAGTAAGTAAGGAAACACAAGGCCAGAGAAAGTTGTCAACACAGGAAGGACAAGAAGGGTGGGTTACTTTACCTAATGATCCGGAGTGAAGAAGACGTGGTCTCAGAGCGCCGCTGAGCAAAACGTAATTAAGGGGTTACTTTATCCAACAATGGCTAGAGGACCGGCGTCGACTCACCTGTAGGGTAGAGACAGAAAAAAAAATTATTCATCTCTTATCAGTATAACACAAAAACTTGTATCTCATATATGGAAAACAAAAGTAATAAAACAAGACATCAGCGTCTTCAGAGTCACCATTACGTATCCTGAAAATAACTTCCTGAAACGCAATCTCCCAACCTTATTATCCATAACAGATCTCATGACCTCGCTGCTGGACTTCGAGAGGGCGATTGAAAACACGGCTCGTGCACTCCGCCCTAGAGCCAGACTCCCGGAACTGTCTTTTGTCGTGAAGCAAAGGAAAACATGACAAGCACGAGGACTAATGATCCATTGGAAAAGAAGATAAGGTCGAGACTTGTGGCATCATCTTTGAGGGTTTCAGACCAACTCACATCGCCTCACTCCACACAGAAATTACGTAAATACACAGACCCAAATAGACTCAAGGTCTAAGCGAGGTGGTCTGGCCTTACTACTGAAGAAAGATGCAGACGCCTTAAAAGTGGCTGAAGGAAAGCGATAGCAGAGCAAAGTTTAGGGACATCGTCAAGTCCTAAGTTCCTCTCATTCCTTCATCTTAGATAACCGGCAATGAGACAGAGGGCTCACGAGGTAGCGTAAAAGGCCCTCTTCCATGACCCCTGCAAATTCAAGATATACTCTGGTATGTGTATATACGTACGACACATGCACTCACCTGGACCGTCTTGTCTTCGTAGTCGTCACAACGACTTGTCTCTGTGGTGTTTTGACGGTAACACGGGATCGATGCCACCCATCACCCAACCTCATCCACTGACGGTAACACGGAACCGATGCCACCCATCACCCAACCTCATCCACTGACGGTAACACGGAACCGATGCCACCCATCACCCAACCTCATCCACTGACGGTAACACGGAACCGATGCCACCCATCACCCAACCTCATCCACTGTCATTGCCGCTCCACCGAAACCACATTTCTGTTCTCTCCTGAGTTCACGATGTTCCTCCCTCATTCCCGGGTTCGCTAAACTCCAATCTTCCAATCACCTGTCCTTCCCCTATCCACTAACCTCCCCTGGTTTATGATTAACTTCCTCTCTCCAGCAACTTGCCACCATTTCCTGTCTCATTAACATTCCCCAATCCCCGGTCCCCCCTACCTTCACTTCACCTGTCCCTCATTCTATCAATAACTGGCTCCACTAATTTCCACTTCCCTCTTTATTCCCCGATTCATATCCTTCACGAACCCTTACCTCCACCCACCCTCCATCTATATACTGTTCTTCAATTTCCCATCCTCCCTTTTCTTCACCCCACCTACCATCCACCCCCCGCCCTTCAATGGTCCAATCAACCTCTACTTCCTCCTCCCCCTTGTCAGCATCCCTTTACCTATCGACTACACCTCCCCCACTTTCCTCTTCTCCCATCTTCCATCACCTCTTCCCCCTCTACTATTCGATTCTCCCTCTTATCCACAAATTCCCTTATTCTATCTATTAATCTACTTTCCTTCCTCTGTCCACCACCTACCTCACTCAATCTCCTGTCCACTAACCCCGTCTTCTCCTCTTCGTCTACCAACCCTCTCCTCTTCTTCTGTCCGCTGACACTTCTTCCCTCCCTATCCATTAACCCTCCGTCCCTTCACTCCCTCCGAACCCCTTTCCCTATCCTCTAGCTCCCTGACCTTCTTCTGCCCCTTAAAACCCCCAAACCCCTTCTTCTGTCCCTTAAAACCCCCAAACCCCTTCTCCTGTCCAACAAAACCCCAATCCCTTCTTCAACCCAACCAAATCCCCCTCTCATTTTCTATCCCATCGAAACCTTACCCCTCACCCTGTCTACCAACCACACAAACTTTCCCCCTATCCACCAACATCCCTCCTATCTATCTTTCTACAACCTCCCATCATTCCTCGTAATCAATGTCCCCTGTCTCCCCACATTTCAACCTGTGGCGAAGCTGGAAAAAAAAAATCTAGGGAAAGGGTTTGGACTCAGCGTCCTGTGGAAGTTCCCATCGCATTTAACAATGCAAATAAGCTAATGGAGCTGCTGACACTCCTGGGCCCTCGACCCTCGGCATAAAAGACCACGTCCTAACTCCAGCTACGGGACTCCTCAGCCTACCTCAGGCGCCTCCTCGGGGTCTCCTAGGTCTCCTACCTCCTCCTCTAA
This sequence comes from Panulirus ornatus, assembly GCF_036320965.1. Lineage (NCBI taxonomy): Eukaryota > Metazoa > Arthropoda > Malacostraca > Decapoda > Palinuridae > Panulirus > Panulirus ornatus. Next base: position 52,823,753 of record NC_092232.1, read on the forward strand.
GTCTCTCCAGTAACCTTAGGGGAGAAGTCCTCCCAGCACAATAACCCAGTCCAGCTGAGCCGAAAGGGCTTCAAGTACGAAGACCGAGCTCATCCCAACCTGTAGGGTTTCCTTATACGAAAACCCAGTCCAATTTAGGCTGTCGGATCTGCCACGACGGTGATCCGGCCAATTCCCAGACGACCCAGTCTTCCAGCGGAAAGACGCAAGACTCTACCTCAGTCTACCAGCTCTCCAGGTAAAATGTATTCAGCCCTCCTAAACTTGTCAGGTGTCCTACGAAACTCACATCCCACATACATTTGCCAGGTGTTCCAGTACAGTCCCAACTCCAACTCACGTTACCAAGTCTCTAAAAAAGAAGGAGGCTCAGTCCATCTACAGCTGCCGGTCTACTAATCCGAGGACCCAGCCCATCTCAAGCACTTTATCTTCCAGTACGAAGACCCGGTATACTTAAGAGCTGTCCAGCCTCCGCTCCTGAGGAGGTATTTCTTCTTTAAGACCTTGTCCCTGCTGGGCCTCTAAATGCGAAGACCCAGCGCCACTTTATCTTGGTCGGGTGGTTTAATCCAGTTAACGTCTGGCTGCCAGACAACCTTATTCCTATGTTAGTTAGGCTGGCTGGCTGTTCCCTACCTCCAATAAGCTTATGGACTTTCAGAAATGTGAATCACAATTCAAAGGTAAGAAAAAAAATAGAAATGCAAATCTTGCCTTGGGGTAAGACGTCGCCTGTAGGACCAAGGGGTCTCGGGTCCCTCACCCAAGTCTCCCGAAGAATGAACTTCGAGTGATTTCCAGACAGCGCAAAAATATTTGGAAAATCCGTGGAGTCAGAGGGGGAAAAAAATCATATACCTGAATCACCTTAAGTTCTGCAGCAGCCAAGTGAGGCTGGCGACACGTGTACACACACACACACACACACACACACACACACACACACACACACACACACACACACACACACACACACACAGCTGCAGTACAACACGACCATTACCGCAACGCAAGTTCAATCACCACTGGAAGAGGGGAACACCTTCGGACACTTGAGATATATTTTCCTCGGCTACAGCCTGGAAATCGGCTTAAGTCTCCCTCTCCACGCACGAGACACGGGTCCAAATGGACGTTCACCAAGACGAGGCCACCTGGAAAAGCTGACGAGATAAACCTTCCGTCCAACGTGGGGAGTTCAACTCGATCTCACCACCACCTACTGCAGGCGAGGTGGGAGGGCCTCGCTCCAGCTAGCCCTATATCCGACGTGGAATTAGATGCTATTCAGGCCCGTCCACACTGCCACCATTATCCCCCTCCTGCCCGTGAATCGGACTGCCGCCCAGGCACCCTTGAGCCGGTCCCCTCCGCCCTCCAGGCCGGCCAAGCTCCCCACACGCTCTTCGCCCTGAAAAGCCTGGAACCCCAACCGACAAGTTTCAGGAAAATATATTTACTTCCACTTTTACCAGCGTTCTGCTCAGTTTATCTCCACATGGAAACAACTTCAATCCATATTTCTCATGGTATATTGTTGGTCTGTCATTCCAGGTGATCCTAGCTGATCCCTAGGAGAGGGATCCTTTCATCTCACTGTCCTAAGACCTCACGTAAAGTGCTGGCGGCCTCAATCTCCTGTCTAATCAAAGCCTTACAACTTTTAATTTCCGCTGACCGCTTTACGCCTTCCTTTACCAAGCGAGTGTCCATGACCCCACGAGAACGGAGGGAAAGTAATTGATTCTGCAAGACCAGGCCACTTTGTATGTGACTACCGTTACTACCGACGTAAAGAGAAAAAAAGAGTTACGTAAATCAAAAGGATCTACGAAAGCCAGAGTATGTGATGACATCCGTTTCTCTCTCCTGATAAAATATAGACACCTGTGGCAGCACCAGTCTGACATGTAGGTAAATAAACTATCAAACTCCCACGAGAAGCAGTGGACAGACCAGCCACAGAGCAAAGCGAAGGGTTCCCATGCAACCTTCGCTCTACTCTCGTGGTGTAGCTGGTGAGCGTTCCTGACCATGGCACATTCACGGGCAGCCCATAGTTGAGCGCATAGGTTCGAATCCTGATGCGTGTGCGTGTGTGTGTGAACCTTTGGATGAGATCTAACCTTAGGCTTGGCTAGCGCGTAGCGATGAACTCGTATATCACCTGATTCACAAAACTGCCTGTCTTCTGCAGCCACACACACACACACACATATCCCGTGATTCATCTCTTAATCTTCATTAATTTCGTATGATCCATTTCCCCATTTATTTCTTCTTTCTTTTTTTTTTTTAAAACACACTGTTTATTCAGAGCTTAACTTCTGGCGTGTGTGTATGGTGGTGGTTGCACAGCACAGCAGTATTCCACACGTTGCTTCTTTTAGAGAGAGAGAGAGAGAGAGAGAGAGAGAGAGAGAGAGAATGAGTACTTATATGTACACTAAGGGGAGAGAGTTATGTCCTCAAGGGAGACCCAAATTTCCTGAACTTTTCTCTATCAAACAACTTTTGATTCCTACTGTACCGGGGAGGGAGTTCTACTCCACCTGCGCGCCCCCATCATCACCTGAACTCCCACTAAAACAAACAACTATTGAAACTTCTACACGATCTCCACATTGAAAACTTCATCAACTCATTTTCCTCCACTCATCCAGTAATAGTATCAAAGTCCTTTTTTACATTTTTTTCTAACACGTGTGTTTAATTACCTATCTGTACTGTACTAGGAGGGAGGGAGGTCTACGCACGAAGGGTCCCATCTCTTGATTTCTCTACTGTTATAACATTTTCAACTTCTCTTTCCTGTCCACTTTCACAGCCTCATAACTACATAGAACCCATTCATCAATCATTCATACTATAAAAGCACCTCTTTACATTATTTCTCACTGGTTTGTTCCTCCATATGAGGGTTTCTGGTGGTCCTATCCTTGTATCTTTCGAGAACCACACTTCACTGCAGACCCTCCTTGTACTCTTTTCTCATCTACTGAGGACAAACGTAAGGCCTCTTAATATTTCAGCACCCTTACCGCTGGTGCCCTCCTCTAGACCTTCTCTATTAGATCTTTGTCCTTCGTGGTCACTAAACTTGAGGAACATACTGTTGCTTTGGTCTAATGTTGGATATGAAGGACATCCTGGATATTTCTATACATACAAGAACAGTTTTCTAATATTTAGCCAGCAGACAGTTTGTCTCCTTCACTATTCTCTTGATGTGGAAGTCGGGCAGATGTCTGGGGACGAAGCCAACTCCCAAGTACCTCACACACACAACACACACACACACACACACACACACACACACACACACACACACACACATTCCTTCACTTAAATTCCTGCTAATAATATTCATACCAAGAACTTGTGTGTGTGTGTGTGTGTGTGTGTGTGTGTGTGTGTGTGTGTGTGTTTATGGAGTATGAGACGGAGAAGGATGCGCTGATGATAAGAGAGATTGTCGTTAAAGACCCAAGCATGACGTAAGCCTTATCTGGACACACGACAAAGGGAACTCAGGATTCCAAATGTACACAAAACTATGCAAGTAAACACTAACGTACATACACATGCACGAATTTATCAATTTATCTATCTATCTATCATTCTCTCTCTCTCTCTCTCTCTCTCTCTCTCTCTCTCTCTCTCTATATATATATATATATATATATATATATATATATATATATATATATATATATATATACATACATATATATATATATATATATATATATATATATATATATATATATATATATATATATATATATATATATATATATATATATTATCCCTGGGGATAGGGGTGAAAGAATACTTCCCACGTATTCCCTGCGTGTCGTAGAAGGCGACTAAAAGGGGAGGGAGAGGGGGGGGGGGGGGGGGGCTGGAAATCCTCCCCTCCAGTTTTTACTTTTCCAAAAGAAGGAACAGAAAACGAGGCCAAGTGAGGATCCCCCCCTTCCCTCCTCTCTAAGGCTCTGTCATCTGTCCTTGACGTTACCTTCGCTCACGCGGGAAATGGCGAATATGTACGAGGGAAAAAATATATAATTTCTGATATTTCTATGAGAAAAAAAGGGATCCCAAAGAGATTACAAAATATTCAATTCCTTTAAAAGAGATCCGAACATTTTTGAAACAAAAGACAAACAAGAACGAATAAGAAGCCTAGTTCAGCTGGGATCGACCGCGCATCCCAGCATCAAATATGTGTATGGTGTACTGTGGCTTTCCCACCACCGGGACTCGTCCCAGCCTCTGGAGGGCACACAGCCGGATTATTACAACATACATCCGGATTACCGAAACATACAGCCGGATTACTGCAGGAAACAGGATGATTACTGCCTGGTTGGAAGGAACAGTCAACCCAGACGGGAGGTTTGCTTGACATACTTACGACTCTAGATATCAAAAAGACTTTAAATGTTATTTTCTAAGGGTTGTCACACACCTAAAGGGTATTTAGGGATGCACATGAGGTTGCCTTGAAGTCGCCAACACTTACCGGAAGCACAGGAATATGTTCAAAATATATTTACCTCTTGATTGGAGTTATATCTTGTATTAACTCTTAAATTATGGTATAACTTGCCTTATGTTGAACGTAACGATGGTTTGGGAGGTCTTCTACCCCCACAGCTGGGCCTGGAGCCTTACCTTACCTTACGTATACCTCACGATGGTTTCGGAGGTCTTCTACCCCCACAGCTGGGTCTGGAACCTTGCCTTACCTTACGATGGTTTGGGAGGTCTTCTTCCCTCCATAGCTGGGTCTAGGACCTTACCTTACCTTACGTATACCTTATGATGGTTTGGGAGGTCTTTTACCTCCACAGCTGGGTCTGGGACCTTACCTTACCTTACGATGGTTTGAGAGGTCTTCTACCCCACAGCTGGGTCTGGGACCTTACCTTACGATGGTTTGGGAGGTCTTCTACCCCACAGCTGGGTCTGGGACCTTACCTTACCTTACGTATACCTTATGATGGTTTGGGAGGTCTTTTACCTCCACAGCTGGGTCTGGGACCTTACCTTACCTTACGATGGTTTGAGAGGTCTTCTACCCCACAGCTGGGTCTGGGACCTTGCCTTACCTTACGATGGTTTGGGAGGTCTTCTACCTCCCTCAGCTGGGTCGGGGACCTTACCTTACCTTAAGATGGTTTGAGAGGTCTTCTACCCCACAGCTGGGTCTGGGACCTTACCTTACCTTACGTATACCTTAAGATGGTTTGAGAGGTCTTCTACCCCACAGCTGGGTCTGGGACCTTACCTTACGATGGTTTGAGAGGTCTTCTACCTCCACAGCTGGGTCTGGGACCTTACCTTACCTTACGATGGTTTGAGAGGTCTTCTACCCCCACAGCTGAGTCTGGGACCTTACATTACCTTACGATGGTTTGAGAGGTCTTCTACCCCCACAGCTGGGTCTGGGACCTTACCTTACCTTACGTATACCTTATGATGGTTTGGGAGGTCTTCTACCCCACAGCTGGGTCTGGGACCTTGCCTTACCTTACGATGGTTTGAGAGGTCTTCTACCCCCACAGCTGGGTCTGGGACCTTACCTTACCTTACGTATACCTTATGATGGTTTGGGAGGTCTTCTACCCCCACAGCTGGGTCTGGGACCTTATCTTACGATGGTGTTAAGAGGCCTTCTACCCCTCACAACTGCGTCTGGGACCTTACCTTACGTATACCTTAAGATGGTGTTGGAGGTCTTCTACCCCACAGCTGGGTCTGGGACCTTGCCTTACCTTACGATGGTTTGAGAGGTCTTCTACCCCACAGCTGGGTCTGGGACCTTATCTTACGATGGTGTTAAGAGGCCTTCTACCCCTCACAACTGCGTCTGGGACCTTACCTTACGATGGTTTGAGAGGTCTTCTACCCTCACAGCTGGGTCTGGGACCTTATCTTACCTTACGTATACCTTAAGATGGTTTCGGAGGTCTTCTACCTCCCTCAGCTGGGTCGGGGACCTTACCTTACCTTACGTATACCTTAAGATGGTGTTGGAGGTCTTCTACACTCACAGCTGGGTCTGGGACCTTATCTTACGATGGTGTTAAGAGGCCTTCTACCCCTCACAACTGCGTCTGGGACCTTACCTTACGATGGTGTCCGAGGTCTTCTAACCCCTCCTTCCCTTGCCAATTTTGGTCTGGGGCCAAACTACCCACATCGTACTCCATAACGAAGTAAACACAAACCAACCTCCAGGAAATAACATAAATAATGTGCCCAAGTTATATGAAAAGTTCTGTGTTAGGATCCACCATTTCACTCACGCGCCTTGAAAAACTCAAAAAAATGAAGCTTTTTGAACATCTGTCCCAACCAAGTGTGTGAGGAAAAAAATCTGGATTATATATACTACGAAAACATCAACACACGTTATCAGTTTCTTATCTTTTTTCCTACAGGAAGAGCCAGTGAAAACAGAAGCCTCGGAAGCGTGGACCGAAGTCGTGTCTAACTCCCATAAACCGTTCTTGTTTACTCTGCAACACCACCACCGACACAGTTCCGAACCCACTGCTTCTGAATCACTGAACCTTTCGAATGCTCCGACACCCAAGTGAAACATTTACAGCCAACGCTACAAGAAAATAGCATTACGAGCTATGAATCGCGGGTCCGTAAATGTAAATGTTTAAAACACATCTTTTACAAAAACCGTAAATTCTTTCTAATTTGCTGTAGCGTCGTTCTACAGACCAGCCAGTAATCTACGAAAATCCTCCTAAATGTCTACCAGACCTTTCTACATCTACATCAGTCCTGAATACTCGGTAATGTGTAATACTGGAGGGAAAACCCCACAACAACTTGCACTCACACTACGTCCCACGCTACCATGCCCCTTACCGGACCTCCTCTCCGTTTTCTGAGCAAACGCAGCTGAAAAAAAACTGCAAGCGGTGACTTTTATATTCACACACCCGGCATGTCTATACGGTGGGTCGATCGGATAACCCCCGACTCTATTTCTTCAGCTATTACTGAGATGAAGCCAAGTATCCAGTGCAGGAGCCAGGCTATCTAAATCCATTTTTGCTCACTCATACAAAATAACATGCTTATTGGCAATATCTATTGCAGCTTTCAGGTCAAGAAATGTGTTGTCCTTATGCCACCTGTCCCCATGAACTGTTAGGAAAGTAGTGATACAATTGTGCACGTTTTTCTCAGGTGTATGGTCACGGGCCATTGTCATACGCTTTGGCCGATGCCTCATGGTCTTCATGAGAGAAGTGTTAAAGACAACACACACACACACACACACACACACACACATAACAGTAACGAGTGCAAGTCCAGCTGGTGTTGGGGTAGAGGAGGACGCGCGGTTGTGGCAAGCGGCAGCCCAGATCCATCATCGTCTTCCCACACTCCTCCTTGTATGATGACTTTAAGATCCTACTTTGACCAGATCACGGTCGCTTGTATAACCTTGCACATGCCCTATGAGTCGCTCGTCTCTAACGGGCTTTCTGTCTTCGATCACTCTTCAAAAAAAGGCGCTCAGTATCTAAGCATACGTTTACAAGGCGTCTCTTGTGACAGTGTGGGTGATGGGTACACCAAACAGGGAAGTGGGTTGAAGCAGCGAGCACAGAGCACACAAGAGGGTGTACGATAAAATGGCCCGAGGTTGTCTGTGTGGGTGTAATGTCTACCTCACTCTCAACCATCACCACCACTCGTCAACCAACCAATCATCTACCGTAAATAGTAATCCCTCCATCTCCAGCAGCAACGTGGAATTGATTTCTAAATGCAACACACAGTCGTAATGTACACGTACGACTGCAACTGTGAATTCCTCTTCTTCCTCACTCGTGCTTGGATACTTGAAACTGGCGCTAATTTTCGCGTTCTTGATTTACGACAGCATCCGTGTCAAGGGGAAGTAGTATTCACGCTGCGTCCAGCCTCTCGCAACACCTGTTTAAGACGCACTAATTACCGTCGTACGCCCGACAGCTCTCTCCGACGCGTCTCAAACGACGCCAGCTCTCTCTCTCTCTCTCTCTCTCTCTCTCTCTCTCTCTCTCTCTCTCTCTCTCTCTCTGGTTAACCGTCGTTAGACCTAATATCAACAAGGGATAATAATGAAGAGTTTATGAACAGCGTGACTACAAAAGGAATTAATTTGACCATCGTTAAAGACTCTAAATAAACGGACGGGTGCGACACTGTAGACGATACACTGACGATAGTGTAGACGATACACTGACGATAGTGTAGACGATACACTGACGATAGTGTAGACGATACACTGACGACAGTGTAGACGATACACTGACGATAGTGTAGACGATACACTGACGATAGTGTAGACGATGCACTGATGATAGTGTAGACGATACAATGACGATACACTGTATCGTCTTGACGATCGTGTACGATGTCTCCTCAGCTGAAGATTCCACAGCCAAGACAACAAGCTCTTAACAACCTAACTCCCGCCCCCACCCACACCCCCTCCCTTCGGGGGGGGTCCTCTCTTTACCAATTTATTTTCTCTATATTCAAAGAAAACTTTCCCAGCGAAACCAAACACCTTCTCATGGGGGGAGAACAACCCATTAACATCGGCAGGGAGGCAGGAGGCACCGTCCTGACCCACTCCACACTGGTATGGTACCTTGTCCGACGGGAGCTCAAGCTTTGCACTGGCGTACTCGTATCTCCGGGAGGTGCGGGAGTGTGGCTACCTCTCCTGGTGGTGGCTGGTGGAGGCGGTCATCACCTGTGGTGTGGGCGGTGGTGGAGACGAAGCCACCACCGTCGCTGCTGCTGCTGCTGTTGGCGGCGGTGGAGGCGACACACCACCACTGGTGGTGGTGGTGGTGGTCCTTCGTGGTGGAGATAGACACCCACCACTATAAGTGTTGTTGGTGATGGTGTCGGCGTTGGAGATGAGGCACACACCTTCCCCTGCTGTTGGTGATGGTGGCGATGATCAGAGGGAGTGCCGTGGTCATCGCTACGGGCGAGGGACGATAGTTACGACGGGGTCGGAAGGGTTTACGCCGAGGCATCTGGTGGTGTCGGATAGGTGGCTGCGAGCGATTGGGGTTTGACATGAACACCGACGTACACAACACCCACTCACCCCAAAGCACAGGAGACGTCAGAGCGGACGCATCTTACATTCGTTCGGGCACGGAGAACACGGTCAACGTCACAGCACGAACAGTGAGCACCATACATGTACAGAAAACATGTACGTGAGGGTGTGAAACGACATGTACGCCAAACTACTTACACAGAATGAGCATAGCGTGTACATGTACGAGAGATAATACATAAATGGCAAACCACTTAACTGAAATATGTCGTATACGACGAACAACGCATATCAAGCAGCACGTCCGTAGCAGCCCCACGTCCGTGACTGTAAACGTACGTGGTAAAGCATAAACTTCCCACCAAGGGCGTCGCCCACAAGCAGTAGCTCCCCTACAGATGGGTGTTACCGGCGGGCGAGGATCGGCACTGCCCGTTCTGGCAACACAGATCCCTACCATCCGTTATGGTAACAATGCTGAGAAACGAGGGGACCAGAAACGAGGGATTCCTCCCCACTTTAAAACTCCCCACCTGCACCCTACTGCTCTCCTCCCCCTCTTCCTCCCTCGCTACGCCCCTCTGCCCTATCCCCTATTAATATACCCAATTTCCCCCTCCCTTTTTCCCATTATTTTACATTTCCATTCCCCCTCTCTTCTGTTTATATTCCCCCTCTATGTTTGGCTAACCATGGCCTTCGCTGGGCCTTATTAGCGGTGCCCGGAAGTCTTGTGTTGCCTCGAAACTGCATTTTCTACCTAATACTTCAGCTCGAAATTTGTCCCCTGCATTTAGCAAATGTCCCTCAATAATGCATTATTATCAATGACCAACAAGATGACAAAAGAAAAATAGAAACTTTTCTAAAAATGCTACTGAAAACAACACACACACACACACACACACACATATATATATATATATATATATATATATATATATATATATATATATATATATATATATATATATATATATCTTGCGTGCAATGCTACATACGAACGAAATGCTCGGAAAATCCCCAATCCGCATTCGTACACGGATTGGTGGATAACCGTGCCCTCACGAACGCTGTAGGAGCAGCAGAGTGTAGCAGATGGCAGAGTGGTCGTGTCCATCAGCAATACCCAACAGTGGCCAGCTGACCAAAGTAGTTCAACTTGAAAGGTTTTCTTGGGCCATATTTCTGTCGTGCTCTCTTTTCTTCCCTTTTGTTTACACATACACACACACACACACACACACACACACATACACACACACACAAACACACACACATGGTACGATACTCCCGCATGAATATGTTTGCAGATGATGCAGTAGAGGTCATGTGGGATGTGCAAAGCGTGGAAAACTGCATCGACTTACAAGGGCACCATAACAAACTCCAAAATTGGTCTGACAATAGTTTTTCCCCCTCTTTTTTAACAGCACTGGCAAAGTATGCCCTACTCGAGGATTTTCGAGTGAAAGGAAAAAGTAAATAGAAAATAAGAAAAATGAATGAGGGTCCCATCCCGATGTCTGCAGATCTAACTCTTACGAGCCAATAGAGAAGGTCCAAAGGAGAGCAACAAAGACGGTAGAGGGATAGGCCCTTATAGGCCTGACATTTTCCAACCTTGGAAGAGAAAAGATTGAGGGGTGACCAAATCACAACCTTAAGTATGTATAATAGATTGTTGACATGGACAGTGAACAGCCTTTCGAGAGATGCAAGAACATAACAAACACAGAACATAACACAAAATACAACAAACAGAACTTGTTAAAAAAAAAATGTGAACACGTCCTTTTCACAGTTATGAGTTGGATGAATGGATTTAAAAATGAATGAAGATATGGTAAATGCTGAAAGCATTAAAAAATTAATAAAGATGTAAGATGGTAGAGAACGTTCAAAAGATGGGGTCCCACGAGCGTAAAACTCCCTCCTCCTACATATATATGACGGGCTTGCAGACCATCATCTTCATCACCTCCTGTTATCTGGCTCACTCAGTCTACTCTCTCCCTCCTTGTCCCACTCTGTCCTCCCTTAGGACATGTGCTATGAAGAGAAGCCTACCGGTTTATCATCCTTTTGCCTCCATTCACACACAGAAGGAATGTGTAGGA